>NW_027517139.1:497500-610000 GCF_048772815.1 Callospermophilus lateralis
TATAACTCAATGGCATCTCTGTTCTACACCATTTTCATGAAACCCAGTGAATTAAGGCAGGTTCTGGTACACTCAAGATCAGCAACAGGACATCCAAAGGTTCTCCAGTGCCACCTGGTCATGGGAATTTTAAAAATTTCATGGTATTTATCTGGCCATTTTTCAAGGATGAAGTTGGAGGCACTGTGGGTTTCAATTCATTCAGGAACCATTAAATGTTGAGGAAGTTCATTTCAAAGAAAGCTCTGGAGAACTCTCACAGGCAAGGCTTCCAAAAGAGTGGCCAAAAGGTCACATGAAGCCAGGCGCATTGAGGTCTCCAATGTGAGGTCCATGTGTGTTTTGACTCAAAACTATCCATGCCAAGTCTTTCAGAATAAAATCATGTGATATACTGGCTGAGATTCCCAGTACTCTTTGGAAAACCACCCTGGGCCTAGATCTCAGTTTCCAAGGGTGACTTTCATGCGTGGCCTCCTAAAATCCCAACACTTTTCATGGCAATACTTCTCTGAGGTCAATTCCAGAACGCAGTCTCTAAGGGGAATCAAACCAGAGTTCAAGCCCAGGTTGACCCAGTGATCTCTTCACACCGCCAATCAAATGAACACAATTAAAAACAAAACACTATCACATGGCCCCATCTTCTTCCTTATAGACACTCATCATAACCTCTGGTTGGAGCTTTCCATGAGGGGCACATTCCAAAAGAGTGTCCAAAATAAGCTCCCTTGCCCCTCATTTGGCTCAAGTCAGGGTGGGAAGGACACCCTTCCTGTGAACCAGGAGTGATCAAATAGGCCTGTCATTAATACTGCTCCGCTTTTCCAATTTGAGGCCTTCTGACTGTGGGGTTTAGATTCTTTATGTGAACTGGAGTCATGAGAAAAGACAAGCACCTCTGCAGAGATTTGAAGAACTCATTTGACCAAAAGGATCGCTATTCTCACTTGATTGATTTCAGGAACCTAACAGAGAAAGGCAATAGAATTCATTCACAATGACTGAATTTTTTTGCGAATTTGGTTTTGGTTTCACACATGGGATCTTTCTTTAGATCCATCAGGTGCTGAGAATCTAAGCCACAGCCTCACACAGGGCCAAGAGCCTGATTCAGACACATCCCTTTCCGAAGCAATTTAGCAAGAGCCACAGGTGATGCCCATTCATTTCCATTTGAAAACTGTTTTCTTCAGGCTTCACAAAGGGGTAGCCTGAGCCCAACATCTTCCTGACATTCAGGACAACAGAACAATAGGTAAGCAAAAGGCCCAAAGCATGGTATATCCACTGAGACTTTTCTGGTCACACTCATATCTGAGTTTTCTGAGATACTGGCCATTCCCTTCAGGTATCCAGTACATGGACATGTCAAAGACCTTGGAGTTGGTACATATCTTGGACACAAAACAATGAGACTATTCTGGAGAGTTGCCAGAATTCAGGAAAAAAACAGGGACTTAGGAAGGTAGTAGGTTTTGCCAATCCATAAGGCAAGCTGCAGTCCATTCATAAATTGGGCAGGATGAATGCTGGGAATCTTTCTACTACACAGGACACATCCATTGTTGCATTGTCTTTTCTCATGTCTACAACCACGGACACAGTGGGATACACAGACATAGAAACACTCACCTTGTCAAATGACTTACTAGAAATAGTTCACTGAAAACCAAACAAACCGCCTTTCCTACCTATTCTCAGAACAAGAGACAAAACCACACACCCACACTCACAATGGCACCTCCTTCCCCTAAGTAGGTCTGTGACTATCCGGAGTGTCCTCTGACTGGTGGGCAATACTATGTTCCCCCGAAATGGCCTGTATTCTCTCAGATCTGGTTTCCTTGGCCAACTATGTGAAGTTGTCAGGAAAAAGTGGTGAGCCACTACATGCTTTCTCAGGAAAGGTCCCTCTTCAGAGCTCTCCTGGCATTTGGCCATCCTCACATCAGTAGGTACCAAGAAAGACTGACTCTGTCCTTGGTAAATCCAAACAAGTGAGCCCACTGGGACTGGGACTGGAACTGCATCTGGGTGCCTGGCTTCTTAGATACCAAGTTCAGAGAGTTCCATCACCAAGGAAATGAGGTATGACACTTTCTTTGGAACTGAATGAGGTCACTGCCTTGGCAACCACTTGGTCCTAACAGTTGATTCCAAGGGCCCCATGAGATGGAGGCTGCCCCTTCTTCCTCTGACACTTTCACAATTTAGAATGGTATATCAACCATAGGCACACACACAGGCCTGGTTTGGTCCATCTTCTCCACAATAAGAAGAGAGAGGCTGATTCAGACACATCCCTTCATCCTGACCAGGTGGTTTGTCATCGAAGATGACTTTTGCTCTTTCAGGTCCTTCATACCTGTCTACAACTTCTCCAGGTATCATTTCTGCATGGACCTTTGAGGATCTCAGCAGGTGGAAGGTCCCCTACTTTTCTGTATTGTAAGAACAACTTTGTCCCTGCTCTTCTGTAAAATGAGATTGAGGGAACAGTGTATGTTTAGGGTTAATAACAGGTTTGATTTCGATTTGTGTTAGGAATCATTCTTCTGGATGAATAATGGTATTGGGAACCTGGTATATTTACAAGAATGTAGAGGTGAAACATAAGTATGAAAACAGAAATCCAGGTATGATTTTAAACCCATAAAGGCATTGGGCCCTTGATTGGGATACTTAGCTTTGAATTATGTTCTGCACAGATGTCTCAGATAATTTGATATACAATGGCATAGGACCTTGTACCTTGGAAGATTGAATGTAGAAGAGAACATCCCTTCAAAAAGGGATAGTCGGTAGGATTAGGAAGATAGTCGGTGGTCTTAGGAAGAAGAGTGAGTATATGATTTGGAACAAAAGTTCTTTAGCAATAGGATTTCAGTTAGAGAGTGAATGTATATGTCAGCACATATGAAGAGCCAGTCACGAGGATGAAGTGGGGAAAACATGTAGAAAAGAAGATATCAATAAAGATATTACAAAATCAGGGAAAGTATAAAGTGAGTGAGAGGATTAGACATTTTCAACAGGCTTGAGGTTGAATCTTAGAAAGAAACAAATATGAAGTCACCAATAATATTGACATTTGAGAGCATTAGGCACCCTGGACATGAATGTTTTTAGTAATCTATGTTCACTTTTCATTTAGGCTTTGCTTGGTTCAATCATACGTGTAACATTTACATTTTTGTCCAGAATATTATTGTGATAATATGTATATGTAGATCAGGTGACATAAGTATTTCTTCCACCATTTTTGGTAGCAATATACTGAAGACATAAAATTAGTATTGGGCGTACAAAGAGGTGTACCCTATGTCTATGAATATAGAGATAAAGCATGAATAGACCATACTGTGAATAAGTAATATAACTTGTTCCAACTTAATATAATGGGATGAACTGATATCTGAAAAATTACTGGAAATCTTATATGCATATACAATCATTCATTCCAACCAGTTATTCATCTAATGTCAATATTAGTGTTTTGGTTTATCATGAAGAGTGTGTGAGTTTTACTTCAAAAGTGATTATGGAAATCGAAAATAATGTGTTTGGAAAGAAGTCTCATGAAAAGACCAGTCAAGAAACCCTGACAATACATGTGTTGTGAAGTAGGAAGTGATTAAAGTTTAAAGAAATGCCTACAAATTTGTGAACTTGTGGATGAAATACATATCTTATGATGAGCAAAAACTGAAGAAATAATAATGTACCAGTGTTGAATATAAATGAACATCATATTATATATCATGTCCCATTGGGATCTACTTGCATTGGTGATAGACTGGATCAGTTCCTGTAGAATTATTAACATTTGTATGCACCATTCACTGAAGTTAGTTTTCAGTACTAGGAAACAAATATGTATTTAAGGTGGATGAATATTTCTGAGACTAATATTTTGGAAAGTTTATTATAAATCCACATGCATGAACATGAATGAATTTAGAGAGTGTATATAAGACACATATATTTCATATTTTGAAAAATCTGGAGAGTGTGTATATATATATATATATATATATATATATATATAATATATATACACACACACACACACACACACACACACACACACATACCCACACACACACAAAAAAAAACACACACAGACATTTAAAAGTAGCAATATATATGCCAATCGAAATTCATCTTTAAATATATATCATCCACAGATGCAAAAATATTTATTTTACTGAACATGAGTTTATGTATAATGATGTTCTACTAGGAAGTTCCCCTATAGGTGGAATTTTCAGTTCCAACAGCAATTTGGAGGAGTGATCTCTTCTCACAATTTGTATCTGCCAAGTCAGCCACCTGACAAAAATGTACATGTGATACCAGGTAGGATTCTATAAGTGCATATGAAAATACATGTGATGAATAGGCTACAGAGAAAGGGAGACAGGAATTCATATATTTGTTTAATTTAAAAACACATGGTGAACTATTTCAATTAAAAATTGACTAGATTTATAACACCTACCATTTATCATGCAAAAGGTAAGTCCAAGTATGCAGCATACCTCCTCTGAACTACTGCTTTTATTTCTATTCTGTTTGGGTATTTTTCTCCATCATATTAGGATTAGTAGTCAGAACATAGTAGGGTATGGGATAGTGTCAGGGATTCAGTATTTCGAATAGAAAATTAAAAATGAATGCAATGTGTATGCAAATACGTGCTACACAAATATCTTCCCACTCTCATCCAGAGCAATGCCTTGACATTACCTTCGCCCCATGTATGACACAATTAGAGGAGAAGAGTTAGAAAATCTGTGAATACATATCTGCAATGGAAACTGCTCAATTTTCACAAATTTGGAGAAGGTAGAGGAGTTTCCAACATTAAGGGACAATGTAAACTCTCCACAAACATGGAGCTCTGCTGGCCTAAAGAGTTCTTAAGAAACTGCCTCTGAGGTTGGGCACATGAAATATATGTTGTTGTCAGGAGCTTTAGCTTCCATTGTAGTGAGACCATCCAAGCTGGGTCTGCATTTTTGTGACCTTTGTGAGCACATGGTTTCTTGTTTTCCAATGAACATGAGGCAGCATTGCTAAATTCTCTCTTTGTAGGTAAACTTTGACCAATG
Organism: Callospermophilus lateralis; assembly: GCF_048772815.1. NCBI lineage: Eukaryota > Metazoa > Chordata > Mammalia > Rodentia > Sciuridae > Callospermophilus > Callospermophilus lateralis. Next base: position 502,618 of record NW_027517139.1, read on the forward strand.
GGGGCTAAGTGTCTCCCCGTGTGCACTGTGAACCCATTTGGTCATCCTCCACTTTTCGTGCTGTTTCTTGCTGCTGCACTCGCAATTTGGCATTTGCTTCATGAAACAAGGAGTTCAACTGGGACACAGTGCTGGAGCGAGTTCTGTCACGTGTGGTGGGTCAGGGTCTGCAGGAAAATGCACCAACCATGCTTCTATCCCACCAGCTTGCCTCCTTCAGCATAGCAACCTGATTCTGAACATTGCCCTGAAACTCCTACATATAACAAGATGCCTTTTCAGAGAAGGGTCTGCTGGCTGCACCATATCAGTCATAATCCATTTGGAAGCCAAAGGCAGATCCACATGGCCAAACCACAGATTTTTTATCACACACCTGCCCACAACTTCTCTAGGTCCACTACTCAGCAGGCTCGAACTTACTTGCATCTCTTTTCTATACCATTTTCATGAAAACCAGTCAATCAAGGCACCTTCTGGTATATTCATAATCAGAAACAGGACATCCAAAGGTTTTCCAGTGCCACCTGCTCATGGGAATTTTAAACATTTCATGGTATTTATCTAACCATTTTTAAAGGATGAATTTGGAGGCACTGTGGGTTTCAATTCATTCAGGAACCATTAAATGTTGAGGAAACTCATTTTAATGAAAGCTCCCGAGAACTCTCACAGGCAAGGCTTCCAAAAGAGTGGCCAAAAGTTCACATGAAGCCAGGCCCATTGAGGTCTACAATATGAGGTCCATGTTTGTTTTGACTCTCAACTATTGCTGCCAAGTCTTTCAGAATAAAATCATGTGATATCCTGGCTGAGATTCCCAGTGCTCTGTGGAAAGCAACCCTGGGTCAAGACTCATTTTCCAAGAACTACCCTCATGCGTGGCCTCCTAAAATCCCAACACAACTCATTGCAATACTTCTCTAAGATCAGTTCCAGAATGCAGTCTCTAAGGGTAATTACGCCAGAGTTCCAGCCCACGTGGACCAATTCATCTCTTCCAACCGCCACACAAGTGACCACAATTAAAACCAAAACACTCCCACATGGACCTCATCTTCTTCCATATAGACACTCATCATTACCTCTGGCTGGAGGATTCTATGAGGGGCACAGCCCAAGACATTGTCCAAAAGAAGCTTCCTTACCCCTCATATGCCTAAAGGCCCGGACTCCCTTCCTGTGAACCAGGAGTGATCAAATAGGCCTGCCGTTAATACTGCTCCACTTCTGCAATTTGTGGCCTAGTGACTGTGGGGTATAGATTCTTTTTGTAAATGGGAGTCATGAGAAAACCCAAGCACCTATGGGCTAGACTCTGCAGGGCTTTGAAGAACTCATTTGACCCAAAGGAGCCCTATTCTCACTTGATGGAGGCAGGAACATTACAGAGGAAGACGAGAGACTCCATCCACAATGACCGCTCTTTTGGCCATTTTGGTTTTGGATGCACACATGGGATCCTTCTTTAGACCCATCAGGTGCTGAGAATCAAAGCCACAGCCTCACACAGGGCCAAGAGGCTGATTCAGACACATCCCATTCTAAAGCAATTAAGCAAAGAGCCCAAGGTGATGCCCATTCATTTTCATTTGAAAACTGTTTTCTTCAGGCTTCAAAAAGGGGTGGCCTGAGTCAAAGAACTTCCTGACATTCAGGGCAACAGACAAATAGGTAAGCAAAAGACCCAAAGCAGGGTTTCTCCATTGAGACTCTCCTGGTCCCAATGATATCTGTGTTTTCTGACATGCTCTCATTCCCTTCAGCTATCCAGTACATAGCCATGTCACAGATCTTGGAGGTGGTTCATATGGTGGACATAAAATCATAAGCCTATTCTGAAGAGTGGCCATAATTCTACGAAGAAAACAGGAACTTTGGAAGATAGTAGGTGTTGCACATCCATAAGGCAATCCACAGTCCATTCATAAATTAGGCAGGATGAATGCTGAGAAGCTTTCTACTAGACATGACAAATCCATTGATGCATTCTCTTTTCTAATATCTACAACCACAGACACGGTGGGATACACAGACACAGAAACACTTGCCTTGTCAAAGCACTCAGTAGACACAGTCCATTCCAAACCAAACAAACTGCCTTTCCTACCTATTCTCAGAACATGAGACAAAACCACAAACTCACACCCACAACCACAAAGGCACCTCCTTCCTCCAAGTAGGTATGTGACTATCTGGAGAGCCCTCTGACTGGTGGACCATTTTATGTTCCCCCGAAACGGCCTGTCCTGTCTCAGATCAGGTCTCTTTGGCTAACTCTGTGAAATTGTCCGGGACCAGCAGTGAGACACTACCTGCTTTCTCAGGAAAGGCCCCTCTTCAGAGCTCACCTGGCATTTGGCCATACTCACATCAGTATTTACCAAGAAAGACGGACTCTGTCCTCTGTAAATCTAAACAAGTGAGCCCACTGGGACTGGAACTGGGACTGCCTCTGGGTGCCTGGATTCCAAGTTTAGAGTGTTCCTTCACCAAGAAAATTAGATGAGGTCACTTCTTTCTGGAACTGATTGAATTTGCTGCCTTTGCAACCACTTTGTCCTAACAGCTGCTTCCAAGGGTCTCATGAGATGGAGGCTGCCCCTATTTCCTGTTACAATTTCACAAGATAGAAAGTTATATCAACCATAGGCACCTGGGAACAGCTCTCTACATAGGCCTGGGTTGGTCCATCTTCTCTACATTAAGAAGATAGAGGCTGATTCAGACACATCCCTTCATCATGACCAGGTTGTTTGCAATTGAAGATGACTTTTTCTCTCTCAGGTACTTCATAGTTCCCTATATCTTCTCCAGGGATTATATCTGCACAGACCTTTGAGCTTCTCAGCAGGTGAAAGTCTCCCTACATTTTTGTATTGTAAGACCAACTCAATCCTGCTCTTTTGTAAAGATAGATTGAGGGAACAGTATATGGTTAGGGTTAATAACAGGTTCGATTTGTGTTAGGAATCATTCTGCTGGATGAATAATAATATTGGGATCCTGTGGTATTTATAAGAATATAGAGGTGAAATATAAGTATGACAATGGAATTCTAGATAAGATTTGAAGCCCAGAAGTGCACTGGGCACTGGAGTGGGAAACTTAGCTTTGAACAATGTTCTGCACAGATATCTCAGATAAATCGATATATAATGGCAAAGGAACATGTACCTTGGTTGATTGAATGTGTAAGAAAACATCCAGTCAAAAAGGGATAGTCGGTAGGATTAGGAAGATAGTGTATGTTTAGATAGAAGAGTGAGAATAGGATTTGGACCAAAAGTACTTTAGCAATAGAGTTTTGGTTAGAGAGTGAATGTAAATGTCAGCACATGTGAAGAGTTGGTCACAGTGATGAACTGGAAAAAATATGTAGGAAAGCATTTATCAATAGAAACATTAGGAAATCATGCAAAGTATAAAGTGAGTGATAGGATTAGACACTTTCAACAGGTTGAGATTTAATATATAATCTTAGGAAGAAACAAATATGTAGTCACCGACAGGATAGACATTTGAGAGCATTAGGCAACCTGGACATGGATGGTTTTAGTAATCCATGCTCACTTCCTATTTAGGATTTGGTACAATCATAAGTGTGACATTTGCGTTTTGTGTCCAGAATATTACACTGAAAAAATGTATATTTATATCAGGTGACATGAGTATTTCTTCCACCATTTCTGGAAGCAATATGTTGAAGACATATAAATTAGTATTGGGGGTACAAATACGTGCACCCTGTGTCTCTGAATATAGAGAAAATGTATGAATAGACAATAGTGTGAATAAAGAATATAATTGGTTTCAACTTTAAAAAATTAATTGAAGTGATATCTGAAAATATAAAGAAAATTTTATATTGATAAACATACATTCATTCAAACCAATTATACATCTATTTGTAATATTAGGGTTATGGTTTATCATAAAGGGTGTGAGTTTTGCTTCAAAATTGATTATGGAAATTGAAAATAATGTGTTTGGGTAGAAGTCACATGAAAAGACCAGTCAAGACACCTGGAGGAATACATGAGTTCTGAAGCGGGAATTGATTGAAAGTGAAACAAATGCCCATAAATTTGTGAATTTGTGGATGAAATATATATCCTATGATGTCCATAATACGAATAAATATTAATGTACCAGGGTTTAATAAAAATGAACGTCAAAATGCACAGCTTGTCATATCGGAATCGAGGTGCATTGATGTTAAACTTGGTCAGTTACTGTAGAAATATTAGTTAAATCTGTTTTTCAGGTGGATGAATATTTCTGAGAATAATCTTGTGAAAAGTTGATTATAAATCCAAGTCCATGAACATGAATAAATTTAGCGAGTGTAAATAAGACACATATATTTCATATTTTCAAAAATCTGGAGAGTGTATATATATATATATATATATATATATATATATATATATATATATATATATATATATTTACACAAAACACACACACAGACATTAAAAAGTAGCAATATATATGCCACTCAAAATTCATCTATAAATATATATCATCCAAAGATGCAAAAATATTTATTTTACTGAACATGAGTTTATGTATAATGTTTTTCTACTAGGAAGCTCCCCTATAGGTGGAATTTTCAGTTCCAACAACGATTTGGAGGAGTGATCTCTTCTCACAATTTGTATCTACCAAGTCAGCCAACTCACAAAAATGTACATGTGATACCAGGTAGGATACTATAAATGCATATAAAAATACATGTGATGAATAGGCTACAGAGAAAGGGACAGGAATTCATATATTTGTTAATTTTAAAAACACATGGAGAACTATTTCAATTGAAAATTGACCAGATTTATAACACCTACCATTTATCATGCAAAAGGCAAGTCCAAATATACAACATGCCTCCTCTGAAATGCTTGTATTTCTATTCTGTTTGCGTTACTTTTCTCCATCATATTAGGATTAGTAGTCAGAGTCTAGTAGGGTATGTGAATATTTCTGAGAATAATCTTGTGAAAAGATGATTATAAATCCGCATTCATGAATATGAAAAATTTAGGATGTGTAAAATAATACACATATATTTCATATTTTGAAAAATCTGGAGAGTATATATATATATATATATATATATATATATATATATATACACACACTCACACACACAAACATTCACAGACATTAAAAAGTAGCACTATATGCCAATTTAAAATCACCATGAAATATATATCATCCACAGATCCAAATAAATTCATTTTACTGAACATCGATTTATGTATAATGTTGTTCAACTAGGAAGCTCACCCACAGGTTGAATTTTCAGTTCCAACAGCGTTTAGGAGGAGTGATCCCTTTTCACAATTTGTATCCGCCAATTCAGCCACCACACAAGAATGTACGTGTGGTAACAGGTAGGATTCTAAATGTGCATATAAAAATACAGGTGCTGAATAGGCTTCAGAGTAAGGGAGACAGGAATTCACATATTTCTTAACTTTTAAAATACATGGAGAACTATTTCAAAAAAAAAATTGACAAGATTTAAAACTCCTACACTATATAATTCAAAAGGCAAGCCCAACTATCCACCATGCCTCCTCTGAACTGCTTGTAGTTCTATTCTTTTGGGGGTATTTTTCTCCAACATATTAGGATTAGTAGTCAGAGTCTAGTAGGGTATGTGTTAATGTCAGTGATTCAGTATTTTGAATGGAAAATAGGAAAATGAATTCAATGTGTATGCAAATATGTGCTTCAGAAAAATCTTCCCACTCTCATCCAGAACAATCCCTTGACATTACCTTCGCCCCAAGTAAGACACAATTAGAGGAAAAGAGATAGAAATTATGTGAATACATATCTGAAATGGAATTTGATCAGGAGTTCACAACCATGGAGGTGGTAGAGGAGTTTTCAAAAGTAAGGGACAGGGTAAGCACTCCACAATCACAGAGCTCTGCTGGCCTAAAGACTTCTTGAGAAACTGCCTCTGAGTTTGGGCACTTGAAATATATGTTGTTTTCAGGAGCTTTTGCTTCCTTCTAGTGAGACGATCAAAGCTGGGTCAGCATCTATGTGACCTGGAGGACATAAATTGTAATATTCCAATGAACATGAGGGAGCAGTGCTGAATTCTCTCTTTGTAGGTATACTATGGCCACTTGGGGCTAAGTGTGTCCCCGCGTGGACTGTATATTCATTTGTTCCTCTTCCACTCTTCATTGTGTTTCTTGCTGCTGCACTGCGACTTTGGTATTTGCTTCACGAAATACATGGAGTTCAACTGGGACACAGTGGTCTAAGTGTCAGCCCGTGTGGACTGTGAAGCCATTTAGTAATCCTCCACTTTTCCTGGTGTTTCTTGCTGCTGCACTGCGAGTTTTGTATTTGCTTCATGAAATACAAGGAGTTCAACTGGGACACAGTGCTGGAGGGAGTTCTATCACATGTCGTGGCTCACACATGAGCATTCATGAAACCGGCCTCTATACCACATAGCTTGCTCCCTTGACCATAGCAACCTGATTCTGTAAATTACCCTAAAACCTCTCCATATAACAAGATGTGTTTACTTATAATAGTCTCCTGGCTGCACCATGTCCGTCTCATGACATTTGGAATCCAAAGGCAGATCCACATGGCCCCATCACAGATGTTTTATCACACACCTGCCTACCGCTGCTCTAGGCCCTCTACTCATCAGGCTCCAAATTACTGGCATCTCGGTTCTACACCATTTTCATTAAACCCAATCAATCAAGGCACTGTCTGGTACACTCATGATCAGAAATAGGACATCCAAAGGTTCTGTATGCCACCTGTTCATGGGATTTCAAAAATTTAAACTATTTATCTAGCCATTTATCAAGGATGAAGTTGGAGGCACAGTGGATTTCAATTCATGCAGGAACCATTAAATGGTGAGTATGATCATTTCAATGAAAACTCTGGAGAGCTCTCACAGGCAAGGCTTCCCAAAGAGTGTCCAAAAGGTCACCTGAAGCCAGGCTCATTGAGGTCTACAATTGAGATCCATGAGTGTTTTGATCTCAACTATGGCTGCCAAGTCTTTCAGAATAAAATCTTGTGGTATCCTGACTGAGATTCCCAGTGCTCTGTGGAAAGCTACCCTGGGCCTACCTCTCAGGTTCCAAGGGCGACTCTCATGCATGGCCTCCTCAAATCCCAACACAACTCATGGCAATACTTCACTAAGCTCAGTTCCAGGACACAGTGTCTAAAAGGAGTCACACCAGAGTTCAGGGGCAGGAGGACCCAGTAATCTCTTCCAGCTAACACACATATGACCACAATTTAAATCAAAACACTCCCACATGGGCCTCATCTTCTTCTACACAGACACGCATCATAACCTCTGGCTGGAAGTTTCCATGAGGGGTGCAGCCCAAGACAGTGTCCAAAATAAGCTCCATTGCCCCTCATTTGCCAAAAGTCAGGGTGGCCTAAACACCCTTCCTTTGAACCAGGAGTGATCAAATAAGCCTGCCTTTAATACTGCTCTGCTTCTCCAATTTGAGGCCTAATGACTGTCAGGTGTAGATTTTCTATGTGATTTGGAGTCATGAGAAAACCCAAGCACCTATGGGCTATCCACTGTAGGGCTTTGAAGAACTCATTTGACCCAAATGATCCCTATTCTCACTTGACGGAAGTCAGGAACTGAAAAGGTCGGGCGAACTTCGGAGGAAAAGACCACCAAGAGACTGTCTCATGCCACAGCAAAGGGTTTATTGGGGGTCCAGCATGCTGAGGCTCAGAGCTCACTTCAGAGGAGCAAAGAACAAAGAGCCCCGAGAACAACTTGAGCAGAGTTTATATACATTCTTTAGAGAGGGCAGGGACTTTACATACATCATAGCCTCCTTTAGAAAATCATCATATACCGCGGGAAAATCAAATAATAACTCTAAAACATGATTAGCACATTCATTGGCGGGAACAGGTTGGGCAGCGGGTGATTGGTCAGCCGTGAGAAGGAGTATACATTTAAACTGATTGGTTGAAGCACTGAGATGTATACGTGCAGATCTGCATGGTTTCTGGGAAGGGGTGGTTAAGTAACGAGGTGGTCAGGGAAGATTTCAACACACATCTAATGGGAAGATCCGGGAATTGTCTTAAGTGCCACAGGAATTTCAGGTTCTGAGTGCAGCTTGGAAAATGTACAAAACCTGGTTCTTTACGTTTCAATTTCAATTTCTTTTATTCTTTCATTTCCCACCCCTTTTTCTGACTACTTTTAATCTTAAAAGTAATGAATCAAAATTATTGTGGGGTTTCACATTCTATTCCTACCAGTGCAGCATATTTCTGTCTGATTATCATGAGTTTCACCTGCCTAATCTGAGCCTGGAGAAAGGAAACTATGTGGTTAAGCAAACAAGGTCCCACAGTTAGCAACACCATAAGGATGATCAGGGGTCCAGCTAAGTCTGATATTAGTGTAGTTACCAGGGGTACTGGGTTAACCATGACTCAAAGCACCCTTGTTGAATCTCCCATTCTCTCTGGCGCTCTTCAAGGTATTTTCTTAATTTACTCATGAATTATTTTGCAACTCCAATATGGTCAGCATAAAAACAACATTCTTCTCTCAGTGCAACACAGAGGCCCTCTCCCTCATCAAGAGGAGGTCTAATCCTCACCTGTTCTGTAAAACAACTTCAGAGAGAGAGGTTAAGGATTCCTGCAAAGCTGTGATGGAGGCCTCTAACGTCTTCAAGTCTTGATTTATTGCTGTTTCTAATTGGGCCATTTGTTGTTAACCACGCATCATAGAAGCTGTTCCCATACCCACTCCTGCAGCAGCTCCTATCCCCAATAGGATGGCTAGAGTAAGGGACAATGGTTCCCCTTGATATCGGGTTGTTTGTCCCCCTAGTAGACCTTCAAATGATTAGGCATTATGATAGAGTACCCTGGAGAGTATCTGCACCATTACACAATAATTTACAGGGCTGTCAAAGACCTGGGCTGAAATACAAGGAGTTCTGACTGTGTGGAGTTCAGTACCATAAAGGTTCCTTTAATTAGTTTCCAGGGGGAGGAGTCAGATGTACTCTGGACTGGGGAAGTAGGCAAAGACGGAATCCAGGAAGTATTAGATGGTAGAGGGGTTCTGGTAGATCTAGGCATGGAAGGTTTAGGAGGCTTAATTCCTGGCTTGAGGGGATTGGGTCCTATTGCTGTGGGATTTTCTTTCTTTTTAAGCCAGACGGTGAACCAGAGACCAAATTCATCACCTGGGCCATAAATATCGAATCGCATTCCCCACGTATTTCCCATAGGCCAGGTTTTTCTGAGGTAGCCCCTTCCTTTTAAAGTGAAAGTTATATTGAGGGGGTAACATAGAGTATTCTTTCCACAGCGAGTTTTTGACACCACTGGGCTAGCAGCACATTTCTTGGGATCAATCCAGGTGTCATTTCATCCTACCGGAATCATACCTTTCTGGGGAGTTTGGGTTCCACCATGCAGCTTTCGTTTGTTCACAACCCCAAGATCTACAATAAAAGTCACTGGGTCCTCCACAGGTTTGGGCCTGTTTTATGACTTTGGAAATCAGGTGGGCACACATAATAGTCAAGACTGGCTAGTTTACACCTGAGCTGGGGGAGATGACATCCATAATTCATGGGTTAAGGTGGTCTATGTTGCCCTGGTTAGGGTTTGAGTGGGATCTGTGTGGGGTCCTCTATGTCAGGGAGATTCCAGTCAGGGAAGCCTATGGCAAGCTGACAAATGTCCGGGTGGAGAGATGGCCACCAAGTCCATAAGGTGGCTGTTTGTGAAATAGATCACACTACTTGCCCATTAGGATTCATTACTTGCCCTTGTTGCTGAGCACGCTGATGGGGATTAGGGCTGCTGGTGGTCATGGGAAGAATCCATAGCCCTACCCACATGACGGACACGCAACTTGAGATGGATACCAGTCTGTAGAAGTTTCCAGCCAGAGTCTGTACAGGGCCCAGGCATGAGATGGGAGGCATTGATCCAGGAAGTGATCCCATCCACTTTCACCACTGTGGGTGTTATAAGCAGCACCTGGTATGGTCCTTTCCAGTGGAGTTCCAGGGATGACACCTGACGCCATCTCACGTAGACGAAGCCTCCCACTTGATATCAATGTGGGGTTCCCTCGTCTCCAGTCTGATAAGCAGAGGCCAAATGTTTCCACAGGTATCGCTGGATGCTGGGTTTGTTAAAGGGCTTTAAATCTGTCAAGCAAGGGGGTGTGAAAGGAATCATTAAGTCTCATATTTGGGATTAGGTCCCCTACTGGAGGAAGGGCACCATTGAGAATTTCATAAGAGGTGAGGTTACACAAAGAGGCGGAGGGGGTATTTCTTTCACAAAACAGTGCATAAGGTTGGAGCATAGTCCAATTTTTTATGCCAGTATCCAAGCTTAATTTTGTTAAGTACTCTTTGATGGTTCTATTCATCCTTTCTACCTGTCCTGAGCTCTAGGGTCTATAAGCACAATGTAACTTCCAATTAATCCCCAGGGTCCTGGCAAATCCCTTATTTTCATGGGGCATGAATGCCGGTCCGTTAGCGGACCCTATTACCTTAGGCAGGCCGAACTTTGGAAAAATGTCTTCTACGATCTTTTTGTCTACCATCTGAGCTGTTTCTTTCTTCATGGGGAAGGCTTCGACCCATCCTGAAAAAGTATCTACAAAGACTAGGAGATATTTAAGTTCATACCTTGCTGGCTTAATTTCAGTAAAGTTCAATTCCCAGAATTGTCCTTGTCTGGTTCCTCGTAAGCGCTTCCCTGCAGGAAGCTTGGATGAGTAAGCATTAACTACTTGGCAGACTTGACAAGCTCTAGTCACCTGCTCAGCTATTTCTTTCCTCTGTGAGTCAGTCAATAATAAGTCCTTTCTCTGGTCCTTTAAGAGTGCCTATACCTTCTCTGAGTCTAAGTGGGTGAGCTGGTGTATGTCTTTGACATAAAGGTGGGCTTTTTGAAATTGTAAACTTGGCTCTGTAGGATCCCAGAGTTCTGTATCTGTCTCCTCAGATGATAAGTTGCCTGAATGTTCTGGTGCGGCCAAGTCTCCTGATTGTTGTTCCCCCTGGTGTGGAAAAAGTTAACACAGTCACTCCATTTAGGGCTGCCAATTAAGCTTCCTCATCTGCCCTTCTTTTTCCAACCGCCACGGGTTCATTTCCCTTCTGGTGCCCTGGGCAGTGCACTATAGCTAGTTCCTTAGGGCCCTGCACTGCTGAGAGAAGTTGGAGGATCTCATCTTTGTTCTTTATTTCTTTCCAGGTGGAGGTTAATAACCCCCTTTGCTGGTAAATAGCCCCGTGCACATTTGCAGTGGCAAATGCATAGCGGCTATCAGTGTATATGGTGGCCCTTTTGCCTGTTGCTAGTTCCAATACTTTCGTAAGGGCAATCAGTTCTGCTTTTTGGGCTGATGTCAGTTCTGGGAGACCAGAGGAACAGATGACATTAATTTTGCTAACTACTGCTTCTCCAGCCCACCGCTTACCATCTTGGAGGAAGCTGCTGCCATCCATAAACCATACAACTTCAGGGCAAGGCAGTGGCTGATCCTTCAAGTCTCGTCGTATACTGGTTTCCTCTGCCAGTATGTGTTGACACTCATGAGCGACGGGTCTTGATGATTCTTCTGGCAGCAGTGTAGCCGGGTTGAGTGGAGCAGCGGGTCCCAGCGTGATTCTGTCTTTGTCAAGCAAGAGGTTCTGGTAGTGGGTTATTCTAGAGTTTGATAGCCACATCTCTGGAGGCTGACAGATGATGCACTCCAGGGCATGGGGGACTATAATCGTTAGCTTCTGTCCCAACGTTAATTTATCAGCATCTTTTATTAGAAGGGCTGCCGCTGCTATAGCTCTTAAGCAATGGGGCGACCCACTAGCCACTGGGTCCAGTTTATTTGATAAGTATTCTACCGGCCTTTTCCAAGGTCCCAAAGTCTCAGTGAGCACAACCCGTGCTATTCCTTTCTTTTCCTCGATGTAGAGACTGAAGGGTTTTTCTATATCTGGGAGTGCTAAGGCCGGAGCAGATAGCAGCACCTTTTTTCTGACATTATCAAAAGCTTGTTGGTGCTCAGGGGTCCATTGGAAGTGGGCATCCCCCTTTATCAGCGGGTATAAAGGGGCAGCCAGAGACGCGAACCCAGGAATCCATAACCTGCAAAAGCCGGCAGTCCCAAGAAACTCCCTGAGTTGTCTCTTATTAGATGGGGGCAGTATCTGCACAAAGGTTCGTTTTGTGGGCTCAGTGAGCCATCCTTTGCCACCCCTAAGAGAATAACCCAGGAAGATTACTTCTTGCTGACAAATTTGGGCCTTTTTGGCAGAAGCCCTATATCCAAGCCGAGCAAGCTTGGAAAATAATGCTTGGGTCCCAGACTCATAGTTCTCTTTGGTGTCGGCTGCCAGTAGCAGACCATCCACATATTGGAGTATGGTGACATCGGGGTGTGCAGTTTTGAAGTCATTGAAGTCCTTGTGGAGGGGTTCATCAAAGAGAGTGGGAGAGTTTTTGAACCCCTGTGGGAGTCTAGTCCAGGTTAGTTGGACAGATGTTCCTTTTTCGGGGTCTATCCACTCAAAAGCAAACAGCAACTGACTGTCCTTATGTATGGGCAAGCAAAAGTGAGCATCTTTTAAGTCTAGCACAGTGTACCATTCCTGCTCCAGATTCAGAGCGCTAAGCAAATTATATGGATTCGGTACAGTGGGGTGAATGTCCTGCACTCTGTTGTTGATCTCTCTTAGGTATTGAAGCATCCGGTAGTCCCCAGTTTCTGGCTTTCTTACTGGTAGCAGGGGGATATACTAGGACAAATGACAGGGCCTTAAGACCCCAAGAGCCAGGTATTTCTGAATATGGGCCCTTATCCCATCCTTAGCTTCTTTGATTAGAGGATATTGTTTAACACTGATTGGAGAGATAGAGGCTTTTAATTCTACTACTATTGGAGGTTGTTATATGGCTAGACCTAACCCAGCAGTTTCTGCCCAGGCATTAGGATAATCTTTTATCCATTTCTGTGGTAGTTTGCCTGTTTGATCAGTCCTAGGAGGCGCGAAGTGTTGATGTTCATCTTCTACGAATGTTGTCAAAGCCATGACTATGGGAGTTTTTACTGAAGGCTTTAGAAACTCCACTTGGGGACCATCAGGGTTAAAGGTTATTCTAGCCCAGAGTTTGGTAAGCAGATCCCAGCCCCCATCAATGGGGCTGGGCATTCTTGGATTACTTGGAAAGCGTGGTGGACTTTTCCATTTCCTAGGTCCATAGTCCTCTTAGTTGTCCCAGCCCAATATCTACTGCCATTAGTACCTTTAACAGGGGACCATTTATTTGATAGGGGACCCAGTGGGGTCTTAAAGGTTTATTATACTGCTCCTGTATCCACTTCAAAGTTCACTGGGGTCCCCTCCACTTTAAATGTTACCCTGAGCTCGGAGAGGGGATCCGAGCCCCGACTTTCCTAGTCCTCTTCTAGAGTCAGCACGGCGGACTGGCATCTATGCTTCTTTTGGGGGCACTCTTTGGCCTAGTGTCCTGTTTTCTTTACAGTAGGCACAATGATCTGAGGCCAGGGGCAGCCATTGGCGGGGGCCCAGGTGTCCCTTTCTGTCTCCCTGCTTTTTAACTTCTGGCATATTTGGTGCTCTGACCAGAACCTTAGTCAATACTTTAGTCTGCCTTTTGCTCCTTTCATCCTCCTTTTGTTCCCTTTCCGTCTCTCTCCTCTGTTCCCTTTCCTCCTCAGTTTCTCTCTTATAATATACTTTCTCAGCATCTCTTACTAAATCTCTCAAGGTCTTATCTTGTAATACATCTAGACGTTGTAACTTTCTCTTAATATCTAGGGCAGCCTGCTCGATAAAGGCCATTGCAACAGATGCTTGTTCATCCTCTGCCTGAGGATCAAAAGGAGTATATTTCCTATATGCTTCCATAATTCTCTCCAGAAACATAGAGGGAGACTCATTAGGCCCTTGGATAATCTCTCTTACCTTGGCCAAATTAGTCGGCCCTCTGGCGGCCACTCGGAGACCCGCTATTAGAGTCTGGCGATAAGTGGACAGATGCTACCTACATTTAATGGTGTTTGGGTGCCAGTTGGATCGGTTCATTGGCCCGTAGGGACGGAGAGGAAGCATCATAGGGGCTTCCGAGTTTTCTATTATCCGTCACCGGCGGGTTCCTTTAGGTGGCCCAGCTTCCTCCAGGGGAGGAGGGGTTGCTGCTGCTGCAGAGAAGTCCCCTGGAGTGCTTGGGTCTGGCCCAATTGCCTCTAGCGGCGGAGAGGCTGAGTCAGCGGCGAGAATATCATCTGGAACGTGTTGGGGGTTGGAGAGCGAGGGTAGAGGATAAGGAGGGGGAGGAGTGTCCAGTCTTGTGACTCAGGGAGAATGGAAGGAAGAGGGGGAGGAGTGGAAGGTTTGAATGATAGGATGCTGGGGGAAGGGGTATATGGCTGTTGATCTGGGTGGCCACGTGGCCCCGGCTGAAAGACAATATCTCTGACTTTTTGGATTAGAGGGAAGTAGAAGGATCCTTCTGGGGGGCCACCTGACTCCGAGAATGGGCCATTCTGAAGCACAGAGAATCTGCCAGGTACGGCATTTTACTGAAAAAGAAAGATTCTGGGCCCTTGAGCGGACATCAGTCCAATGATCAAGTGTCAGGGACAGAGAAGTGGAAGTGCTTTGTCCCATAATGAGAGTTACTCAAACAGGGACAGTGAAGACACAAACGCAACACAGACAAAGACAAACAGTAAACGTTTAACATGAGTCCAAGACAAAGATTAGAACTGAGTAACTGCCAAAACCTGATGGGTTAGACAATAAAGACAGCCCGTAAACTCAACATGAGTTCAGAACAATGACCAAAACTGAGTAGCCGGCAAAACCTGATGGGCTGGCGAACCGAATCCTGAAGCAAAATATAAACGAGTTGAGGAAATTAGTATTCCTTGATTTCTCTAGTCCTCTGGAGTGTCCCCCAGGAACGTGGCCTGTAGCTCTGTGACACATCTGTCAGCCACCATCAGAGAGAACTATTGCTCTTCACTGACAGCCACTTTGCCAATCCATAACCTGAAACCCAAAACCAGAAAGAGGTGCCTTACTTACCCCGAGAGGAGTCCATTGGGGTCTTTCGTCCGCCGCTGCCGGATATCTCACCTGGGGCCTCCAGATGAATAGGTGGGGCGAACGTCAGAGAAAAAGACCACCAAGAGGCTTTCTCATGCAACAGCAAAGGTTTTATTGGGGGTCCAGCATGCTGGGGCTCAGAGCTCACTTTAGAGGAGCAAAGAACAAAGAGCCCTGAGAACAACTTGAGCAGAGTTTATATACATTCTTTAGAGAGGGCAGGGACTTTACATACATCATAGCCTCTTTTAGCAATTCATCATATACCATGGGAAAATCAAATAACAACTCTAAAGCATGATTAGCACTTTCATTTGCGGGAACAATTCGGGCAGGGCGTGATTGGTCAGCCCTAAGAAGGGGTATACATTTAAACTGATTGGTTGAATACCTGAGATGTATACTTGCTGAGCCGCAGGGATTCTGGGAAAGGGTTGTTAAGTAACTAGGTAGTCAGGGAAGATTTCAACACACATCTATTGGGCAGATCCGGGAATTGTCTAAACTGCCACAGGAAAGTGCAGCTTGGAAAGTTTACAAACCTGGTTCTTTACATTTCAATTTCAATTTCAATTTCTTTTATTCTTTCAGAACCTTACAGAGAAAGGCAAGAGACTTAATCCACAATGACAGCTCTTTTGGCCATTTTGGTTTTGGATGCACACATGGGATCTTTCTTTCGATCCATCTGGTGCTGATAATCTAAGTCACAGCCTCACACAGGGCCAAGAGGCTAATTAAGACACAACCATTTTCAAAGCAATTACTACTCTGAGGTCAGTTACAGAACTCAGTCTCTGAGGAAAATCACACCAGTGTTCAAGGCTAGGTGCACCCAGTCATCTTTTCCAACCACCACATAAATGACCACAATTAAAACCAAAACAATCCCACATGGCCCTCATCTTCTTCCATAGAGTCACTCATCATAACCTCTGGCTGGAGGATTCCTTGAATGGCGCAGCTCAAGAGAGTGTCCAAAATAAGCTTCCTTGCCCCTCATTTGCCTAAACTCAGGGTGGCCTGGACACTCTTCCTGTGAACTAGGATTGATCACATAGGTCTGCCGCTAATACTGCTCTACTTCTCCAAATAGAGGCCTACTGACTGTCAGGTATAAATTCCTTATGTGATTTGGATTCATGATTAAACCCAAGCACCTCTGAAGAGCATGGAAGAACTCATTTGACCCAAAAAATCCCTACACTCCCTTGAAGAAGGTCAGGAACCTAACAGAGGAAGGCAAGAGACATCATCCACAATGACTTATGTTTTTGCCATTTTGGTTTTGGATGCACATATTGGATGTTTCTTTAGATCCATCAGGCGCTGAAAATCTAAGCCATAGCCTCTCACAGGGCCAAGAGGCTGATTCAGACACATGGCTTTCCAAAGCAATTAAGCAAAGAGCCACAGGTGATGCCCATTCATTTCCATTTGAAAACTGTTTCCTTCAGGCTTCACAAAGGGGTGGCCTGAGGCAAAGACCTTCCTGACATTCAGGGCAAAAGATCAATAGGTTAGCAAAAGGCCCAAAACAGGGTTTCTCCACTGAGGCTTTTCTGGTCACACTGATATCTGAGTTTTCTGAGATGCTCCAATTCCCTCCAGCTATCCAGAACATAGCCATGTCACAGAGTTTGGAGGTGGTACATATTTTGGACAAAAAACCATGAGCCTATTCTGGAGAGTGGCCAAAATTCAGGAAGAAAACAGAAACTTAGTAAGATAGTAGGTGTTGCCCATCGATAAGGCAACCTGCAGTCCATTACTAAAATGGACAGGATGAATGCTGGGAAGCTTTCTACTAGACAGGACACATCCATTGATGCATTTTCTTTTCTAATGTCTTCAACCATGGACACAGTGGGAGACACAGACACAGAAACACTTGCCTTGTCAAAGTTCTTTCTAGAAATAGTCCACTCCAAACCAAACACACCACCTTTCCTACCTATTCTCAGAACATGAGACAAAACCACAAACTCACACACACACTCAAAAAGGCACCTCCTTCCCCCAAGTAAGTCTGTGACTATCCAGAGTGTCCTTTGACTGGTGGGCCATTTTATGTTCCCCCGAAAAGGCCTGTCTTGTCTTAGATCTGGTCTCCTTGTCAAACACTGTGAAGTTGTCAGGAGCCTGTTCTGACCACTACATGCTTTCTCAGGGAAGGCCCGTCTTCAGAACTCTTCTCGCATTTGGCCATCCTCACATCAGTAGGTACCAAAAAAGACAGACTCTGTCCTTGGTAAATCCAAACATGTGAGCCCACTGGGACTGAGACTGGGACTGGCTCTGTGTGCCTGGCTTCCTGGATCCCAAATTCAGAGAGTTCCATCACCAAGGAAGTGAGGTAGGTCACTTATTTCAAGAATTTAATGAGTTCACTGCCTTGGCAACCACTTTGTTATAACAGTTGCTTCCAAGGGTCCCATGAGATGGAGGATACCCTACTTCCTCTGACACTTTCACTAGTTAGAATGGTATATCAACCATATGGAACCAGAAACAGCTCTCCACATTGTCCTGGTTTGGTCCATATTCTCTCCATTAAGAATAGAGAGGCTGATTCAGACACAACCCTTCATCCTGACAAGGTTGTTTGCCATGGAAGATGACTTTTGCTCTCTCAGGTCCTACATAGCTGCCTAATACTTCTCCAGGGATCATTTCTGCTTGGACCATTGAGTTTCTAAGCAGGTGGAAGATCCCCTACATTCCTGTATTGTAAGACAAACTCTGTCCCTGCTCTTCTGTAAAGGTAGATTGAGGAAACAGTGTATGGTTAGGGTTAATAACAGGTTCGATTTTGGGGAGGAGTCATTCTGTTGGATGAATAATGGTATTGGGAACCTGCGATATTTACAAGAATATATAGGTAAAATATAAGTATGGAAACAGAAATCTAGGTATGATTTGAAGCCCAGAAGGACATTGGGACCGTCATTGGGATACTTAGCTTTGAATTATGTTCTGCACAGATGTCTCAGATAAATCGATATACAATGTTATAGGACCTTGTACCTTGGATGATTGAATGTCGAAGAGAACATCCAGGATAAAAGGGATAGTTGGTAGTATTAGGAAGACAGTTTGTAAGTTTAAAAAGAAGAGTGAGTATAAGTTTTGGACCAAAAATTCTTTAGCAATAGGGTTTCGGGTAGAGAGTGAATATGAATGTCAGAACGTGTGAAGAATCAGTCACAATGATGAACTGGGGAAAATACGTAGGAAAGCAGATATCCATAGAGACATTAGGAAATCATGCAAAGTGTAAAGTGAGTGATTGGATTAGACATTTTCAATATGATTGAGTTTCAGTATATAATCTTAGGAAAAAACAAATATGTAGTCCCCAAAAAGATTGACAAGTGGGAGCATTAGGCAGCCTGGACATGGATGTTTTTAGTAATCCATGTTCATTTTCCATTTAGACTTTGGTAGAATCATAAGTGTGATGTTTGCATTTTCTGACCAGAATATTACTGTGATAAAATGTATATGTGGATCAGGTAACATGAGTATTTCTTCCACCATTTCTTGGAGCCATATTTTGAAGATGTATAAATTAGTATTGTGGGTAAAAATAGATGTACCCTGTGTCTATGAATATAGAGATAATGCATGAATAGAGCGTAGTGTGAATAAATAATATTACTTGTTCCAACTTTAAATAATGGATTAAATTGATATCTAAAAATATTCAGGAAATCTTATATTGATATACATACATTCATTTCAACCAGTAATACATCTAATGGTAATATTAGGGTTGTGGTTTATCCTGAAGTGTGTGTGAGTTTTGCTTCAAAATGATTATGGAAATCAAATATAATATTTTTGGAAAGAAGTCTCATGAAAAGACCAGTCAAGAAACATGGAGGAATACTTGTGTTCTGAAGCAGGAAGTGATTGACATTGAAACAAATGTCTAAAAATTTGTGAACTTGTGGATAAAATATATATCCTACGATGTGCATAAACTGCAGAAATAGTAATGTACCATTGTTGAATAAAAATGAACGTCAAATTATATGTCATGTCCCATAGGAGTCTACTTGCGTTGATATTAAACTGGGTCAGTTACTCTAGAAATATTAGGATTTGTGTGCAGCTTTCACTGAAGTCAGTTTTCAGTACTAGGAAACAAATATATATTTCAAGTTGATGAATAATTCTGAGAATAATCTTGTGAAAAATCGATTATAAATCTAAATACATCAACATGAATAAATTTAGGGAGTATATATAAGACACATATATTTCATATTTTGAAAAATCTGGAGAGTATGTGTATATATATATATATATATATATATATATATATATATATACACACAAAACATACACACAGACTATAAAAAGTAGCAATACATATGCTAATCGAAATTCATCATTGAATATATATAATTCACATATGCAAAAATAATTATTTTACTGAACATGGATTTTTGTATAATGTTTTTCTATTAGGAAACTCACCCATAGGTTGAATTTTCAGTTTCAACAGCGTTTAGGAGGAGGGATCTCTTCTCACAATTTGTATCTTCCAAGTCAGACAACACAAAAAAATTAACCTGTGATACCAGGTAGGATTCTATATGTGCATATAAATATACATGTGCTGAATAGTCTATAGAGAAAGGGAGACAGGAATTCACATATTAGTTAATTTTAAAAACACATGGAGAATTATTTTAACCAAAAATTGACTAGATTTATAACACCTACCCTTTATCATGTAAAAGGCATGTCCAAATATACACCATGCCTCCACTGAACTGCATGTATTTCTATTTTGTTTTGGTTATTTTTCCTCCATCATATTAGGATTAGTAGTCAGAGTCTAGTAGGGTATGGGTTAGTGTCATGGTTTCAGTATTTTGATTGGAAAATAAGAAAATGAATCCAATGTGTATGCAAATATGTGCCACACAAAAATATTCCCACTCTCATCCAGAACAATGAATTGCCATTACCTTCACCCCAAATAAGACACAATTAGAGGAGAAGAGTTAGAAAATCTGTGAATACATATATGGAATGGAACATAATCAGGAGTTCACAACCTTGGAGGTGGTAGAGGAGTTTCCAAAAGTTAGGGTCAGTGTAAACACTCCACAAACATGGAGCTCTGCTGGCCTAAAAACTTCTTGAGAAACTGTCTCTGAGTTCGGGCACTTGAAATATATGTTGTTGTCAGGAGCTTTAGGTTCATTTGTAGTGAGACCATCAAAGATGGGTCTGCATCTATGTGACCTGGAGAACATGGTTTCTTTTTTTTATTGAACATAAGGGAGCAGTGCTGAATTCTCTCTTTGTAGGTAAACTGTGGCCACTCGGGTGTAAGTGTCTCCCCATGTGGACTGTGAAGCCATTTGGTCATCCTCCACTTTTTGTGGTGTTTCTTGCTGCTGCACTATGAGTATGGTATTTACTTAACGAAATACAATGAGTTCAACTGGGACAAAATGCTAGAGTGAGTTCTGTCATGTGTGGTGGGTCAGGTTCTCCAGGAGAATGCACCAACAAGTCTTCTATCCAACATAGCTTGTCCCCTTGACCATAGCAACCTGTTTCTTAAAATTGACGTTAAACCTCTCCATATAACGAGATGCCTTTACATATAAGGGTCTGCTGGCTACACTATTTCAGTCACAAGCCATTTGGAAGCCAATGGAAGATCCACATGACCCCACCACAGATATTTTATCACACACCTTCACACCACAGCTCTAGGCCCACTACTCAGCAGGCTCCAACTTACTGGCATCTCTGTTCTACACCATTTTCATAAAACCAAGTCAATTAAGCCACTGTCTGGTACACTCATGATCAGAAACAGGACATCCAAAGATTCTCCAGTGCCACCTGGTCATAGGAAATTCAAATATATCATGGTATTTATCTGGGATTAGGAAGATAGACGGTAGGATTAAAAAGAAGGGTGAGTAAAGGATTTGGACATTAAGTTCTGCTTCTCCAATTTGAGGCGTATTGTCATGCATGGGCGACTCTCATGCCTGGCCTCCAAAAATCCCAACACAATTCATAGCAATACATCTCTAAGGTCATTTCCAAAACTCCGTTTCTAAGGGGAATCACAGCAGAGTTCAAGCCCAGGTGGACCCATTCATCTCTTCCAACTGCCACACAAGTGACCACAATTAAAAACAAAACACTCCCACATGGCCCTCATTTTCTTCCATGTAGACACTCATCATAATCCCTTGCTAGAGGTTTCCATGAGGGACACAGTCCAAGACAGTGTCCAAAATAAGCTCCCTTCCCCCTCATTTGCCTAAAGTCAGGGTGGCCTGGGCACCCTTCCTGTGAACCAGGAGTGATCAAATAGGCCTGCCATTAATGCTGCTCTGCTTCTCGAATTTGAGGCCTACTGACTGTGGGGTTTAGATACTTTATGTGAATTGGAGTCATGAGAAAACCCAAGAATCTCTGGGCTTCCCTCTGCAGGGCTTTGAAGAACCCATTTGAGTGAGTCTAGGAGTTGGACCAAAAGTTCTTTAGCAATAAGGTTTTGGTGAGAGAGTAAATGTAAATGTCAGCACATTTGAAGGGTCATTCCCAATGATGAACTGGAGAAAAGGTATTTGAAAGCAGATATCAATGGAGACATTAGGAAATCAGGCAAAGTACAAAGTGAGTGGTAGCATAAGACATTATTAACAGGGTTGAGTTTGAATATATAATCTTAGGAAGAAACAGATATGTAGTCACCAATAGGAATAATATTTGAGAGCATTAGGGAACCAGGACATGGATGTTGTTAGTAATACATGCTCACATTCAATTTAGGCTTTGATACAGTCATAAGTGTGACCCTTGCATTTTGTGTCAGGAATATTACTGTGATGAAATGTATATGTATATCAGGTGACTAGAGTATTTTTTCCACCATTTCTGAAAGCAATATTTTAAAGACTTATAAATTAGTATTGGGGATACAAATACATAGGCCCTGGGTCTATGAATATAGAGATGATGCCTTAATAGACCATACTGTGAATAAATAATATAACAGGTTCCACTTTTAATATTGGATTGAATTGATATCTGAAAATACATAAGAAATTTTATGTTGATATACAATCATTCATTCCAAACAGTTATACATCTAATGGTAATAATAGAGTTATGGTTTATCATGATGGGTGTGTGAGTTTGCCCCAAAAGTGATTATGGAAATCGAAAACAATGTGTTCAGAAAGAAGTCTCATGAAAAAACCAGTCAAGAAAGCTGGAGGAATACATGTGTTCTGAATCAGGAAGTGATTGAAAGTGAAACAAATGCCTATAAATTTGCTAAATTGTGGAAGAATTATATATCGTATGATGTGCATAAAATGAAGAAAACTAATATACCAGTGTTGAATAAAAATGAACGTCAAAATAGACATCATGGAACATAGGAATCTACTTGCACCGATGTTAAACTGGGTAAGTTACTGTAGAAATATAAGCATTTGTATATACCATTCACTGAATTTAGTTTTCAGTACTAGGAAACAGATATGTAGTTCAGGTGGATGAATATTTCTGAGAATAATCTTGTGAAAAGTTGATTAGAAATCCAAATATATGAACATTAATGAATTTAGGAGTGTATAATAAGACACATATATTTTACATTTTGAAAAATCTGGAGAAAATATATATATATATATATATATATATATATATATATATATATATATATATATAGATATATATATACACACACACACAAAACCCACACAGAGCAATTAAAAAGTAGCAATATATATGCCAATCAAAATTCATCATGAAATTTATATGATCCACATATCCAAAAATATTTATTTTACTTAACATGAATTTATATATAATGTTGTTCAACTAGGAAGCTCCCCCATAGGTTGAATTTTCTGTTCCACAATTTGTATCTGTCAAGTTGGCCACCTCACAAGTATGTACGTGTGATGCCAGGTAGGATTCAATATGTGCATATACAAATACATGTGCTTAATAGGCTACAGAGAAAGGGAGACAGGAATTCACATATTTGTTAACTTTAAAAACACACGGAGAACTACTTCAATTAAAAATTGACTAGATTTATAAATCCAAACCTATATATTGCAAAAGGCAAGCCCAACTATACACCACCCTTCCTCTGAACTGCTTGTATTTCTATTCTGTTTGAGTTATTTTTCTCCATCACATTAGGATTAGTAGTCAGAGTCTAGCAAGCTATGGGTTAGTGTCAGGGAATCAGTATTTCGAATGGAAAATTGGAAAATGAACACAATGTGTATGCAAATATGTGCTACAGAAAAATCTTCCCATTCTCTTCCAGAAAAATTTATTGTAATTAACTCCGCCCCAAGTAATACAGAATTAGAGAAGAAGAGTTAGAAAATCTGTGAATACATATCTGGAATGGAATATGCTCAGGAGTTCACAACCTTGGAGGTGTTAGAGGAGTTTCCCAAAGTAAGGGACACGGTAAACATTTCTCAAATGTGGAGCTCTGGTGCCCTAAAGACTTCTTGGGAAACTGCCTATGTGGTTGGGCACTTGAAATATATATTGTTTTCAGGAGCTTTTGATTTCTTTCTAGTGAGACCATCAAAGCTGGGTCTGCATCTATGTGACCTGGAGGACATGGATTCTTATTTTCCAATGTACATGAGTTAGCAGTGCTGAATTCTCTCTTTGTAGGTAAACTGTGGCCATTGTGGGCTAAGTGTCTCCCTGGGGGACTGTGAAGCCATTTGGTCATCCTCCAATTTTCATGGTGTTTCTTGCTGCTGCACTGGGACTTTGGTATTTGCTTCACGATATACAGGAGTTCAAATGGGACACAGTGGTGGAGGGAGTTCAGTCTTGTGCGGTGGGTCAGGGTTCTCAGGAGAATGCACCAAGCAGGCTTCTATCCCTCATAGCTTGCCCCCTTGTCCATAGAAACCTGGTTCTGAACATTGCCCTGAAACCTCTCCATATAACAATATGCCATTTCATTGAACATTCTGCTGGCTGCACCATGTCAGTCACAAGCAATTTGGAAGCTAATGGCAGATTGACATGGCCTCACAAAGATGTTTTATCATACACCTTCCCACCTCTGCTCTAGGCCCACCACTCAGTAGGCTCCAACTTACTGGTATCTCTGTTCTACACCATTTTTATGAATCCCAGTCAATCAAGGCACTGCCTGATAGATTCATGAATGATGTAGGACATCCAAATGTTCCCAGTGCGACCAGGTCATGGGAAATTCAAAAATTTCATGGTATTTATCTAGGCATTTTTCAAGGATGAAGTTGGAGGCACTGTGGGTTTTAATTCATTCGGGAACCATTAAATGGTGAGGATGCTCATTTCAATGAACGCTATCGAGAACTCTCACAGGCAAGACTTTCCAAAGAGTGGCCAAAAGGTCACATGAAGCCAGGCTCATTGAGGTCTACAATGTGAGGTCCATGTTTGTTTTGATTCTCAACTATGGCTGACATGCCTTTAATAATAAAATCATGTGATATCCTGGCTGAGATTCCCAGTGCTCTGTGGAATGGTACCCTGGGCCTATATCTCAGTTTCCATGGGCGACTCTCATGCGTGTCCTCCTAAAATCCCAACACAAGTCATGGCAATACTTCTCTGAGGTCAGTTACAGAACTCACTCTCTAAGGGGAATCACGCCACTGTTCAAGCCCAGGTGGACCCAGTCACCTCTTCCAACCGCCACACAAATGAAAACAATTGAAACCAAAAAAAATCCCACATGGCCCTCATTTTATTTCATATAGACACTGAACATAACCTCTTGCTAGAGGTTTCCATGAGGAGCACAGTACAAGACAGTATCCAAAATAAGCTCCCTTGCCCCTCATTTGCCTAAAGTTTGAGTGGCCTGGACACCCTTCCTGTGAAACAGGAGTGATCCAATAGGCCTGCATTTAATACTGCTCCACTTCTCCAATTTGAGGCCTACTGACTGTGGGATTTAGATTATTTATGTGTATTGGAGTCATGATAAAACTTAAGCACCAATGGACTAGCCTCTGCAGGGCTTTAAAGAACTCAATAGACCCAAAGGATCCTTATTCTCACTTGATGGAGGTCAGGAAACTTCAGAGAAAGACAAGAGAATTCACCCACAATGACTGCTCTTTTGGCCATTTTGGTGTTGGATGCATACATGGGATCTTTCTTTACATCCATCAGGTGCTGACAATCTAAGCCACAGCCTCACACTGGGCCAAGAGCCTGATTCAGACACATCCCTTTCCAAAGCAATTAAGCAAAGAGACACAGGTGATGCCCATTCATTTCCATTTGAAAACGGTTTTCTTCAGGCTTCACAAACGGGTTGGCCTGAGGCAAAGTCCTTCCTGACTCAGGGGAAAAGAACAATTGTTAAGCAAAAGGCCCAACCACGGTTTCTCCACTGAGATGTTAGTAGGCACACTGATATCTGAGTTTTCTGAGATGCTCGCCATTCCCTTCAGCTATCCAGTATATGGCCATGTGACAGAACTTGGTGGTGGTACATATCTTGGACACAAAACCATGAGCCTATTCTGGAGAGTGGCCAGAATTCAGGAAGAAAACTGGAACTTAGGAAGATAGCAGGTGTTACCCATTGATTATGCAAGCCCTGGTCCATTCATTAATTGGGCAGGATGAATGCTCGGAAGCTTTCTAATAGACAGGACACATCCATTGATGCATTCTTTTTTTCTAATGTCTACAACCACGGACACAGTGAGATACACAGACATAGAAACACACGCCCTGTGAAACGATTTACTAGAAACATTTCACTCCACACCACAAAACCGTCTTTCCTACCTATTCTCAGAACATGAGACAAAACCACAAACCCACACCAACACCCAAAAAGGCACCTGCTTCCCTCAAGTAGGTCTGTGACTATCCAGAGTGTCCTCTGACTTCTGGACCATAATATGTTCTCCCAAAATGGCCTGTCCTTTATCAGATCTTGTCTCCTTGGTCAACTCTGTGAAGTTGTCAGGAGCTAGTGGTGAGCCACTACCTGCTTTCTCAGGAATGGCCCCTCTTCAGAGCTTTTCTGGTATTTGGCCATTCTCACATCAGTAGGTACCAAGAAAGATTGACTCTGTCCTTGGTAAATCCAAACAAGTGAGCCCACAGGGACTGTGACTGAGACTGGCTTGGATGCCTGGCTTCCTGGATCCCATGTTCAGAGAGTTCCATCACCACGGAAGTGAGGTGAGGTCACTTCCTTCAGGAACTGAATGAGTTCACTGGCTTGGCAACCACTTTGTCCTAACAGTTTCTTCCAAGGGTCACATGAGATGGTGGCTGCCCCAACTTCCTGTGACACTTTCACAAGTTACATTGGTATATCAACCATAGGAACCTGGGAACAGCTCTCCACAGAGGCCTGGTTTGGTCCATCTTCTCTACATTAGGACGAGAGAGGCTGATTTGGACACAACCCTTCATCCTGGCCAGGTTGTTTGTCATGTAAGATGACTTTTACTCTCCCAGGTCCTTCATAGCTGCCTACGTCTTCTCCAGAGGACATTTCTGCATGGACCTTTGAGGTTCTCAGCAGGTGGAAGATCCACTACATTCCTGTATTGTAAGACTAACTCTGTCCCTCCTCTCTGTAATGTTAGATTGAGGGGAAAGTGTACGGTTAGTGTTAATAACATTTTCGATTTGGGTTAGGAATCATTCTGCTGGATGAATAATGGTATTGGGAACCTGTGATATGTATGAGAATATATAGGTGAAATACATGTATGAAAACAGAAATCTAGGTAAGTTTTGAAGCCCAGAAGAGAATTGGGCCCTTGATTGGGATACTTAGCTTTGAATTAGGTTCTGCACAGATGTGTCAGATTAATCAATATTCAATGGCCTAGGACCTTGTACCTTGGATGATTGAATGTAGAAGAGAACATCCAGTCAAAAAGGGATAGTCGGTAGTGAAAGGTTAATAAAATAGGTACTTGTCACTTCCTGTTTCTCTGTATGCTTAACAAAACACTTTTGAAATCTTGAGAACTCTTTGCTAATCTTGTTCCCAGAATGTGCTCTCCCCAACTGCCAAACTGCAGAATGTACTCCCTCACCCGTGTGCATGCACACTGCCCACTCACCCGGACCCATCAATAAACTTTCCTCCCTGCCCTCTCCAAGAAAATTATATAAACTCTGCTTAAGGTGTTCTCAGGGCTCTCATCTCTTTTCAATTGAGCTCTGAGCCCCAGCATGCTGGACCCCCAATAAACCCTTTGCTGTTGCATGTGACAATCTCTTTGTGGTCTCTTCCTCCAAGGCTTGCCCGACCTTTTCATATGGAGGTTCCACTGAAATCCAGCAGCGGCGAATGTGAGACCCCATGTGTCGTGGCTTTCACTATTTGTGTATCTTTCATTATGGGACAGAGCACTTCAATGCCTCTGTCCCTGACCATTGATCACTGGCCCAAAGTCCACATAAGGGCTCAGAATCTTTTTTATTTAGTAAAACACTGGACCTGGAAGACGCTCTGTGCCTCAGAATGACCCACCTTTCGAGTTGGATGGCCTCTAGAAGCATCTTTCTACTTCCCACTAATTTAAAAAGTTAGAGATATTGTCTTTTAGCCAGGGCCACATAGCCATCTGGATCATTCCGCCATATATCTTAACTTTGCAGGACCTCTGCAAATCTCCTCCTCCATGGGTGAAGCCTTTCCTTACCGCTGCCCCTGCTCCTACTCCTTCCCCCATGATCTCTCAAACCCTCTGCTCTTCTTCCTTCTCCACCCTCTGTTCTCCCTGAGTCAAAAGATTTGACTCTACTGGATTCTCCTCCCCCTCCTTATCCCCTGCCCTCTTCCCCCAATCCCCAACACCCTCTAAGTGATTCCCCTGCTGCTGACTCAGCCTCTCTGCAATTGGAGGAGCACAGCACCCTCCAGATAGCTCCCCAGTGGCACACACAGCCCTTCCTTCCCTTGAGGAAGCTGGCCCGGCTATAGGAACTCGCCAGCAGTGAATAGTTGAAAACACTGGAACTCCCATGATGCTCCCCCTCCATCCCTGTGGGCCAAAGATTGACGACGGCCATGGGGGAAAAAATGCAAGCCTACCAGTTTTGGCCATTCTCCTCTTCAGACGTACATAATTGGAAATATAACAATCCCCCTTTTTCTGAGCACCCCACCTGGCACACAGGTCTGGTTGAGTCATTGATGTTTTCACACTAGCCTACTTGAGATGACTGCCAACAACTCATAGGGACTGTCTTCATGACAGGGGATCAAAATAGAATACTCCTGGAAGCTGGAAAAAAATATCCTCTGACCAGATGCGTGACTGACACAACTTCCCAAGATAATCAAAGCCAGCTTTCCTTTGAACCAACCCAACTGTGGCCCCCAAATCTTTGAAGGTAGGGAGCATCTGTTCACTTATCACTGGGCTCTAATAGTGGGTTTCCGTGCGGCCGCTAGGCGACCAACTAATTAGGCCAAGGTAAGAGAGATTATTCAAGGGCCTGAAGAACCTCTCTCTATGTTTCTAGAGAGAATTATGGAGGCATATAGAAGATATACTCCTTTCAATCCTCAGGCAGAGGATCAAAAGTCATCTGTCACAATGGCCTTTATTGGGCAAGCTGCCCCAGATATTAAAAGAAAGTTAAAATGCTTAGATGGATTACAAGATATGACTTTGAGAGATTTAGTCAGAGAAGCCGAGAAGGTATACTTTAAGAGAGAAACTGAGGAAGAGAAGGGAACAAAGGGAGGATAAAAGAAACAAAAGACAGACTAAGGCGCTGACTAAGGTCCTGGTCACAACAACAAATAGGCCAGAAATTAAGAAACAGGGAGACAGGAAGGGATACCTGGGCCCACGCCAGAGGCCACTCCTTGCCTCAGATCACTGTGCCTACTGTAAAAAAAAGGACACTGGGCCAAAGAGTTCCCTAGAAAGAGACAGCCACTCCTGCCAGCCATTCTGACTCTTGAGGATGACTCCAAAAGTCGGGGCTATCATCCCCTCCCGGAGCTCAGGGTAACTTTTGAAGTGTAGGGGACCCCAGTAAACTTTGAAGTGGATACAGGGGCAATATACTCAGCCCTTAAGACCCCATTGGGCCATCTATCAAATAAAAGGTCTCTAGTTCAAGGGGCAAATGGCAGTAAGTATCGGGCTTGGACAACTAAGAGGACCATGGACCTGGGAAAAGGAAAATCCATCAATCCTTCCTAGTAATCACAGAATGCCTGGCCCCATTGATGGGCAGAGATCTGCTCACCAAGCTCTGGGCCAAAATAACTTTTAACCCTGAAGGCAACCAAGTGGGATTTCTAAATCCTTCAGTAAAAACTCCTATAGTCATGGCTCTAACTATGTCAGTAGAAAATGTACATCAACTCACTCAACTTTGTTCAAAGAAACTGCAGGCATTCCTGAAGGATCAAGAACAGAGTTTTCCACTAACCAAATCACAGCGAAAGGACTGAATGGGTAACAAAAGCCTGTCGGGTCCATCAATTGGTTTATGCTTACCCTTCCAAGCTTCCTGGAGGAAAGCACCTAGGAGGAAAAAGACCAGGACAATTCTGGGAAGTGAACTTTACTGAAATTAAGCATGCAAGGTATGGACTTAAATATCTCCTAGTCTTTGTAGATACATTTTCAGGATGGATTAAAGCCTTCCCCACCAAAAAAAAAAGAAAGAAAGAAAAAAAGAAAGAAAGAAAGAAAGAAAGAAAGAAAGAAAGAAAGAAAGAAAGAAAGAAAGAAAGAAAGAAACAGCACAAATGGTGGTCAAGAAGATCCTGGAAGATTTTTTTCCAAGATACGACCTGCCTAAGGTAACAGAGTCTGATAATGGACCTGCATTCATGACCCAGGTACGTTAGGGGTTAGCCAGTACCCTGGGGATTACATTGTGCTTATAGACCACAGAGTGCAGGACAGGTAGAATGAATGAATAGAACCATTAAAGAGACCTTAATGAAATTAAGCTTAGAGACCGACATAAAAGATTGGACAATGCTTCTGCCTTATGCAATGTTTCATGCAAGAAATTCTCTCTCTGTTTCTTTGTGTAACCTCACCCACTATGAAATTCCCTATGGGGCCCCTATTCCAGTAAGGGACCTAACCCCAACTCTAAGACCTAACGATCCCTTCCACACCACCATGCTTGACAGACTTACAGCTGTTGAAAGAACTCAGCGATACCTGTGAAAACAGCTGGCCACTGCCTACCAACCTGGAGATGAGGGGACTCCACATCAATATCAAGTAGGAGACTTTGTCTATGTAAGACAAGATCAGGTGTCATCGCTGGAACCCCACTGGAAAGGACCATACCAGGTTCTACTTATAACATCTACAGTGGTAAAGGTAGACAGAATCACTTCCTGGATCCTGGCCTCTCATCTCAAGCCTGCACCCTGTCCAGACTCTGCCTGGAAACTGGAAGAGACTGGTAACCCTTTCAAATTGTGTATTCGCCAGGTGGATGAAGCTATAGAGTCTCTCCTTGACCACCAGTAGTTCTAACCCTCATCAGCCCTTTCAGCAGCGATGGCTGATCAAAAATCCTACTGGAGAAGAAGTATAATCTATCTCACATATAGCCCACTTTGGGACCTGGTGGCCATTTCTCCACCCAGACATTTGTTAGCTGGCTATAGGTCTTTCCTATTAGGATATCCCTGATGAAGAGGATCCCACTAAAATTCCATTAAATACCTTTTGTACCATAAATAATGGAAACAAACATTATGGATGTCGGGACAGGTAAGCCAGGTGCAGGTTGGCTAGCCTAGATTACTATGTTTGCCCGGCAGACAATCAAAGCCACAAACAGCAACAGCTGTGTGGAGGAAAAGCCAATTTCTTCTGTAAGTCATGGGGATGTGAGCATACAGGGGCTTCCTGATGGAACCCGAACTCCTCATCAAATTCTGTACACAGCATTGGCCATATGACCAATTAGATAACCAAAACCCATGGCCCCCAGAGGGGTCTCTAGATCCTCAAATACTGTGTGACCTTTTTAACTTCTGCAAGTGCTCAAAAGGGTAAAAGCAGATTCCCCTATGTGGAGGCCTTTTCCCTCCTTCGCTCACATCCTGAACTATGCTTCTCCAATAGATCCTCACCCTCAGCCTTCTTCTCCAGACTATCTGCTGTCACTCCAAACTCAGCAACCTGATTTCTTCCCTTCAATTACTAGATCAAAAACCCAAACCAACACCGGTTCTCAGACCATTGCCCCCTGGCTGAGAAGCAGGTACTGAGGTACCCCTCCACCGACTCACTCCTCTCTTCTCTTGTCACTGCCCGCACTGGGTCCCACCAGGTCCTCTTTCCAGCTAACCCATAGCTCAAACCAGCTGAGGAGAGCCCTCAGACCCTTATCCAAATGTAATGAAAATGGCCTTTAAAGTTGGTCTTTCATCACTGAAAACAGGTTACTAAAAATTTAAAGTCCCTCACAGGCTTTGTGGATACTCACTCCCTTCTTCCCCTCTGCTCTAGCTGTTCTACTGCTCAAGTTTTCTTGCTAGGAATATCCCAAACCCCTTTCCCATTATTCTTTTACATCTCTCCTTTCTCATTCTCAGATCCATGAAGCTGCTCTAAGCCCCGACTTCTCTGTCTCCCCCCTCTGTACCAGGCCCACAGAAAAGTTTTCACTGACCTTCTCCAGGAGTCTTCACCATGGCTGACTTTAGGACTTTCAGCAAAAAAGTCCCTATAAACGATTTCAGTGTAGATAACCTTCCTCTTTTAATGTTGCCCTGTTCCACTTGGCCACTGGCTAAAAATAATCAGCACTCCTAAGCTAGACACCCCCTTACTAGTTTTTCACAAAATATGTGAACAATTCCTCTGGCCTTGAAATGGGGCTTCACAGAGATGGCAACATTTCTAAGATAAAGAAGTTACCATCTGGGCTCCATGGTAACAGCTGGCAAGGGGAAAAAAGAAAGGGAAGTAAAAGCTCTCCCCCACCCAGTTGTCCTTGAAAAGTTAACTTGCCCAGAACAGAGAAAAAAAAAACAGAAACAAAAACAGCTTTTTGTGAACTTCTGCAGAGTGTGATCTTCTGAGCCACTTCTCTTACATGTTGGGTACAAAATTCTGAAACTACCTAAACTTGGAATTCAGAAGATTAATTGATTACAACCGAAGCAATGCCCTCTGAATCTGGGTGCAACCAAATAGGACTGTTTCACTGTCTTTGGTGCTATCTTAGGTGCCTTGCCTTGACCGTCCCTACAACAGTATAATTCTATATACTAAAACATTGTTGATGTTTTCATGAAATGAAAAACGGATGTGATTAATTGTGTAATGGTGCATATGTTACCCAGAATGCTCTATCATGACGCAGGTTCATTTGAAGATCGAATAGGTGGGACATACAACCCGGTTTCACTGGGAACATATGTCCCTCACTTTAGCCATCCTATAAAGAATAGGAGTTGCCACAAGGGTGGGCACAGGAACCACTGCCCTGGTCCATGGGACACAACAAATGACCCAGTTAGAAGCAGAAATAGACCAAAACTTAAATATATTAGAAACCTCCATAACAGCTTTGCAGGAATCTTTAACCTCTCTCTCTGAAGTTCTTTTACAGAACAGTTGAGGGTTGGACCTCCACTTCATGAGTGAAAGGGACCTTTGTGCTGCATTGAGGGAAGAATGTTGTGTGAAGTTGTCAGAAGCCAGTGGTGAGCTACTACCTGCTTTATCAGGAAAGGCCCCTCTTCTTAGCTTTCCTGTCTTTTGGCCATCCTCACATCAGTAGGTACCAAGAAAGACAGACTCTGTCCTTGGTAAATCCAAATAAAGTGAGACCACTGGGACTGGGACTGGGACTGGTTGTGCTTGCCTGGCTTTCTGAATCCCACGTTTAGAGAGTTCCATCACCCAGGACGTTATGTGAGGTAACCTCAATCAGGAAGTGAATGAAGTCACTGCCTTGGCAACCACTTTGTCCTAAGAGTTGCTTCCAAGGGTCCCATGAGATGGAGGGTGCCCCTACTTCCTGTGACATTTTCACACGTTGGAATGGTATATCAACCATAGGCACCCGAGAACAGCTCTCCACACAGGCCTGGTTTGGTCAATCTTCTCTACATTAAGATGAAAGAGGCTGATAAAGACACATCCCTTCATTCTGACCAGGTTGTTTACCATGGAAGTTAAGTTTTCCTCCCTCAGGTCCTTCATAGCTGCCTACAACTTCTCCAGAAATCATTTCTGCATGGTCCTTTGAGGATCTCAGCAGGTTGAAGATCCCCTACATTCCTGTAGTGTAAGACCAACTTTTTCCCTGCTATTCTGTAAAGTTACATTGAGGGAACAGTGTATGGTTAGTGTAATAACAGGTTTTATTTGGGATAGGAATCATTCTGCTGGATGAATAATGGTATTGGGAACCTGTGATATTTACAAGAATATATAGGTGAAATATAAGTATAAAAACAGAAATCTATGTAAGATTTGAAGCCCAGAAGAGCATTGGGCCCTTGATTGGGATACTTAGCTTTTAAATATCTTCTAAACAGATGTCTCAGATAAATCGATATACAATGGCATAGGACCTTGAAAATTGGATGATTCAATGTAGAAGAAAACATCCACTCATATAGGCATAGTTGGTAGGATTAGGAAGATAGTCAGTAGGTTTAGGAAGAAAAGTGAGTATAGGATTTGGACAAAAAGTTCTTTAGCAATAGGGTTTGCGGTAGAGAGTGAATGTAAATGTCACCACATGTGAAGAGTCAGACACAATGATGAACTGGGGAAAATATATGGGGAAGCAGATATCAATGGAGATATTAAGAAATCAGGCAAAGTATAAATTGAGTGATAGGATTAGACATTTTCAACAGGGTAGAGGTTGAGTATAAAATCTTAGAAAGAATCAAATATTTAGTCAAAAATAGGATTGACATTTGAGAGAATTAGGCAATCTGGACATGGATATTGTTAGTAATCCATGCACACTTTCCATTTAGGCTTTGGCACAGTCATAAGTGTGAACTTTCCATTTTGTTTCCAGAATATTACTGTGATAAAGTGCATATGTAGATCAGGTGACATGAGTATTTCTTCCACCATTTCTGTGGGCAATATTTTGAAGGTGTATAAATTAGTATAGGGTGTACAAATAGGTGTTCCCTGTGTCTAGGAATATAGATAAAATGAATGAATAGACCATACTGTGAATAAATAATATTACTGGTTCCAACTTTAAATATTGGATTGAATTGATATTTACAAATTTACAGGAAATCTTATATTGAGATACATACATTCATTACAACCATTTATACATCTAATGGTAATATTAGGTTTATGGTTTATCATGAAGAGTGTGTGAGTTTTGCTTTAAAAGTGATTATTGAAATCTAAAATAAAATGAAGTATCATGAAAAGACCAGTCAAAAA
Source organism: Callospermophilus lateralis (assembly GCF_048772815.1). Taxonomy (NCBI): domain Eukaryota; kingdom Metazoa; phylum Chordata; class Mammalia; order Rodentia; family Sciuridae; genus Callospermophilus; species Callospermophilus lateralis. The sequence continues at coordinate 537,245 of NW_027517139.1, forward strand.
ACATAGAGGAATACTTGTGTACTGAAGCAAGAAGTGATTAAAAGTGAAACAAAAGCCTATCAATTTGCAAAATTGTGAATGAAATATATATCCTATGATGTGCATAAACTGAAGAAATAGTCATGTAACAGTGTTGAATAAAAATGAAGGTCAAAATACACATCATGTCCCATAGGAATCTACTTGCATTGATGTTAAAGTGGGTCAGTTACTGTAGAAAAATTAGGACTTCTATGCACCATTCACTGAATTTTGATTTCAGTACTAGGATACAATATGTATTTAAGGTGGATGAATATTTCTGAAAATAACTTTGTGAACATTTGGTTATAAATCCACATTCATGAATATGAATGCATTTAGGGATTGTATAATAAGACACATATATTTTACATTCTGAAAAATCTGGAGAGTGTGTGTGTGTATGTATGTATATATATATATATATATATATATATATATATATATATATATATATATATAGAGAGAGAGAGAGAGAGAGAGAGAGGCATTAAAAGGTAGCAATATACATGCCAATCGAAATTCATCATGAAATATATAACATCCATAGATCCAAAACTATTCATTTTACTGAACATGGATTTATGTATTATATTGTTCAACAAGGAAGCTCACCCATAGTTTTAATTTTCAATTCCAACAACGTTTAGGAGGAGTGACCTCTTCTAAAAATTTGTATCTGCCAAGTCAGCCATCTAACAAAAATGTACATGTGATACCAGGTAGGATTCTATATGTACATACAAAAATACATGTGCTGAATAGGCTACAGATAAAGGGAGATAGGAATTCACATATTTGTTAACTATAAAACACATGGAGAACTATTTCAATTTAAAATTGACTAGATTTATAACACCTACCCTTTATCATGCAAAAGGTAAATCCAACTATACACCATGCCTCTCTAAACTGCTTGTATTTCTATTCTGTTTGGGTTCTTTTTCTCCATCACTTTAGGATTGCTGCAATCTGGCTGGGCACAATTCAGGAGCCACTTGTCAAAAGAAACTAACCTTACTTTTAGAACCACACATGACTAAAAATTAGCTCCTCGGGAAAAACCCTCAGAGCCCAACTGCCACTACTGGCTTCCCACAAGCTCTCAACCTCCACACTCCTTCTCTTGAGGTCGATTGGCTGGGTCGTGTGGGCAGAGCCCAAAAAGTCCCACAATGAGCAGCTCCGTTGTCTGAAAGGGTGGGGAAACAGCCCAATGGCATTACCACAGAGGAGCCAATCAGCTAGATATTGCTGGGGCTGCTGTGAGCAAATCATCAGCTTGCAGTCTGAAAGGGTGGGGAAACTGCTCAATGAGCATCTCCAATGAGCATCACCGCAGAGGAGCCAATTAGCTTGATGTTGCTGGGGCCGCTGTTAGCCAATCATCAGCTGGCAGTCTGAAAGTTTGTTTGGCCCCTTGGGCTGTGCCTCTCAACACCTCCCCCTCTCTGTTTAAAGAACAAGCATGTGGCTTAGGGACCATGCCTGCCTTAGGTTGTCCAATAGTACATATGGTGCTTACCCATTATCGAATGAGCTGACCTCAAGGTATCAGCCTCCAGTCTTAGATTGGTACCATTACAATTGGATCTTACCCGTCACTAGCTACAGGTCCAGTATACAGTCACACCTGTGGAGAGGTCCTTGTACCAGCGGGGGGTGAAGTTCTTTGTCTCACCTCTGTTGGCCCCCAAATTTTAGCTGAACGACCATGACAGCAGAAGGGAGGAAGATACACCAAGCCAATTGACGGCTCCTTTTGGAAAAATTGTACCACCGATGACATCATCAGCAAAAATACCCCAACACTACCACAAGTCAATTCACCAACATATTGTTCACAATGCATGCAGGTGAGTTCACAATGCATACAGGTGATACAGAGTCCAGGCAAGTTCTGCAAGCAGTTCAGTGATGGCTATTGCAGAAGCTGTAGATTGGTTTTATCTTTGTCTTTACAGGCACTGGGATGAAGATAGGAATTTTGGCAATAATGGCCAAAGAAAAATTATGTAACATTCCAGAAGGTACTAAAAGAAAACAATTTTCTTAACAATTTACATTGTCTTGAAGAGAATTATTAAATATAATGAAAAGAAATTGTGAAAGTAAACAAACAGATCTGTTAACCTCCTTTTTTGTACACATTTTAAAACAATCCTCAACAGGTGTTTACCCAATTTAAATTAAAACATTTACATCAAGTGTATAAAAATATATTTGGATCCATTTTTTCATGAGCGCTCATCATATATGATATATGGACATACGTACATTCAAACATATAACAAAAAACGCAAGTGTGCACACGTAATATAATACATACAACACATAACATAAGAGTAAAGGCCTTATAACATTTTACAGGTGAAATCTCCATTGCAATGTCTAAAAACTCTATAGTCCAAAAATAGAACTGATCAGCAAAACATTAACCTAGGTTTGTATGAGCTCAAAAAACAAAATAGAACTTCATGACATGGGAAAGGGTAATAATAAAATAGATATTGAAAAAAGCATCCTGGATTTGTCACAGATGTAAGAATAGCCAAACTGGAGTTCTGGATATCAGCTGTTATGGATTTGAGCCAAATCATATTCTTTTAATCTGTAGAAATCGCTTTAGTTAGTCTCTCTGGAATCCAAATCGGCTGCTGTTCTCCCTGTGGAAACACACAAACAGACCTCCAACTCCAGACGATTACTGGGTCAGGACATTTCCATTTTCCTGTTAGAATATCTTTCCAAAGTACCTTGGGCTTATGTACATTTTTTGGACACATATGCCTTTCCACAGGACTAAGCCCTGATGAATCCAAATTTCCAAAGTTTAGAGTAAAAAGGGTTATTTTAAGTTTATCTTTGGGGAATATATACCCCTTCCCAATTCCTTTTTTTTCGTTTAATTAGTACGTTTTAATAGTTTGATGAGCTCATTTAACTATGCCTTGTCCCTGCGGATTGTATGGGATTCCTGTTATATGAGTAATGCAAAATGATGAGCAAAATTCTTTAAAGGAGGTAAAAGTATAACCAGGGGCAACATCTGTTTTTAACTGTTTTGGAATGCCCACAGTGGCAAAATTTTGTAAGCAATGAGCTATAACATCTTTAGTTTTTTTTCTCCGGCATGAAGGGAGTCCATCAAAAATTCAGAAGAAGTATCAACTGTAACATGCAAATATTTTAATTTTCCAAATTCTGGCAAGTTTGTGACGTCCATCTGCCAAATATGGTTAGGTATCAATCCTCTAGGATTGACTCCAAGATTAACTTGTGGTAAAATGGTCACACAATTTTGACATTGTTTTATTATTTGTCTAGCTTGTTCCTTAGTTATTTTAAAGCGCTTATGTATAGTATTAGCATTGACATGGAATTTTTTATGAAAATTTGTAGCTTCTTTTACTGTAGAGAAAATATGTATGTCATGCGTAGTTTTATCTGCTAAATCATTACCCAAACTAAGGGCTCCAGGCAATCCTGTATATGTCCTGATATGCCCTATAAAGGACGGATCTTTTCTGTCCCAGATTAGACTTTGTATAGTGGAAAGAAAAGAGAAAACAGGAGAGGAAGGGGAAATTTGTTTCTTCCTAAGATTATATATTCAAACTCAACCCTGTTGAAAATGCATAATCATATCACTCACTTTATACTTTGCCTGATTTCATAATGTCTCTAAAGATATGTGGTTTCCTGCATATTTTCACCAGTTCACCATTGTGACTGACCCTTCACATGAACTTATGTTCACTTTCACTCTCTAACCACAACCCTAATGCTCCAGAACTTTTGTTCCAAATCCTATACTCACTCTTCTTCCTAAACCAACTCTGTACCTAATTCTACCTACTATCCGTTTTTGACTGGATGTTCTCTTCAACATTCAATCATCCAAGCTACAAGGTCCGATGCCATTGTATATCTATTTATCTGAGACATCTGTACACAATGTAAATCAAAGTTAAGTATCCCAATCAAGGGCCCAATGCCCTTCTGGGCTTCAAAATTACCTAGATTTCGGTTTTCATTCATATATTTAACCTCTATATTTTTATAAATATCTCGGGTTCCCAATACCATTATTCATCCCGCAGGATTATTCCTAACTCAAATCAAACATTTTATTAGCCCTAAGAATACACTGTTCTATCAACCTAAATTTAAAGAAAAGCAGGGACACAGTTGGTCTTACAATACAGGAATGTAGGGGATCTTCCACCTGCTGAGAACCTCCAAAGTCCATGCAGAAATGAATCCTGGAGAAGATATAGTCAGCTATGGAGGATCTGCGAGAGCAAAAGTCATCTTCCATGGCAATCACCCTGGTCAGGATGAAGGGATGTGTCTGAATCAGCCTCTCTCTTCTTAATGTAGAGGAGATTGACCAAACCAGGCCTGTGTGGATAGCTATTCCCGGGTTCCTAAGGTTGACATACCATTCTAACTTGTGAAAGTTTCAAAGGAAGTAGGGGAAGCCTCCATCTAATGGGACACTTGGAAGCAACTATTAGGACAAAATGGTTTACAAGGCAGTGAATTTATTCAGTTCCTGAAGGGAGTGACCTCACCTCACTTTCTTGGTGATGGATCTCTCTGAACTTGGGATACTGGAAACCAGGCACATAGAGCCAGTCCCAGTCCCAGTCCCAATGGGCTCACTTGTTTGGATTTACCAAGGACAGAGTCAGTCTTTCTTTGTACCTACTGATGTTAGGATGGCAAAAGCAAGGAGAGCTCGGAAGAAGGGCCTTTCCTGAGAAAGCAGGTAGTGGCTAAACACTAGCTTCTGACAACTTAACAGAGTTGGTCAAGGAGAACAGACCTGAGACAGGACAGGACTTTTCAGGGGAAAATTGTATGGCCCACCAGTCAGAGGACACTCCCTAGAGTCACAGACCTACTTGGGGGAAGGAGGTGCCAATATGGGTGTGGTTTTGGGTTTATGATTTTGTCTCATGTTCTGAGAATAGGTAGGAAAGGTGGTTTGTTTTTTTGGGTTGAACTGTTTCTAGTAAGACGTTTGACAAGGCGAGTGTTTCTATGTCTGTGTATCCCACTATGTCCGTGGTTGTAGACATTAGAAAAGAGAATGCATCAATGGATTTGTCCTGTCTTGTAGAAAGCTTCCCAGCATTCATCCTGCCCAATTAATGAATGGATTGCAGCTTTCCTTAAGGATGGGCAACACCAACGATCTTAGTAATTTCCAATTTTCTTTCTGAATTCTGGCCAATCTCCAGAATAGGCTCATGGTTTTGTGTCCAAGATATGTACCACCTCCAAGCTCTGTGACATGGCCATGTACTGGATAGATGAAGGGAATGGCGAGCATCTCAGAAAACACAGATATCAGTGTGACCAGTAAACTCTCAGTGGAGAAACCCTTCTTTGAGCCTTTTGCTTACATAATGTTCTGTTGCCTTGAATGTCAAGAAGTTCTTTGTTTCGGACCACCCCTTTGTGAAGCCTGAAGAAAACAGTTTTCAGATGGAAATGAATGGGCATAACCTGTGGCTCTTTGCTTAATTGCTTTGGAAATGGATGTGTCTGAATCCAACTCTATGCCCTGTGTGAGGCTGTGTCTTAGATTCTCTGCAACTGATAGATCTAAAGAAAGATCCCATGTGTGCATCCAAAACCAAAATGGCCAAAAGAGCAGTCATTGTGGGTGAAGTTTCTCTCCTTCCTCTGTTAGGTTCTTGACGTCCATCAAGTGAGAATTGGGATCCTTTGGGTCAAATGAGTTTTTCAAAGCACTGCAGATGTGGTTGGGTTTTCTTATGACTGAAATTCACATAAAGAATCTACACCTGACAGTCAGTAGGCCTCAAATTGCAGAAGAAGATCAGTATTAATGGCAGGCGTATTTGATCAATCCTGGTTCACTGGAAGGGTTTCCAGGCCACCCTGACTTTAGGCAAATTAGCGGCAAGGGAGCATGTTTTGGACACTGTCTTGGGCTATGCCCCTCATGGAAACGTCCAGCCAGAGGTTATGATGAGTGTCTATATGGAAAAAGATGAGGGCCATTGGGGAGTGTTTTGGTTTTAATTGTGGTCATTTGTGTGGCATTTGGAAGAGATGACTGGGTCCACCTGGGCTTGAACTCTGGTGTGATTCCCCTTAGAGACTGAGTTCTGGAACTGAGCTCAGAGAAGTATTGCCATTAATTGTGTTGGGATTTTATGAGACCACGCATAAGAGTTGCCCTTTAAACTGAGATCTAGCATTGAAGTGCTCTGTCCCATAATGAAAGATCCACAAACAGTGAAAGCAACGACACATGAAACAGACAAGACAAGACAATAAAGACAGGCAATGGACGTCCAACACTGAGATCAGGACTGAGTAGCCGGCAATAACCAATGGGCTGGCAATACCGAATCCAAAACAAAATATCACTGAGTCGAGGAATCTATTATAACTAAATTTCCCAAGTCCTCTGGGGCGTCCTCCAGGAACGTGGCCTGTGGCTCTGTGACAAGTCTGTCAGCCACTGTCGGAGAGAGCTCACACTCTTCATCAATAGCCATTTTTCCAAGTCCTAACCTGAAACCTGAAACCAGGAATAGGAGACTTACTTACCCCAAGAGTAGCCCGTTGGGGTCTCTCATCCGCCGCTGCCAGATATCAGTGGAAACTTCATGTGTAAAGGTCGGGCGTGCATTGGAGGAAGAGACCACCAAGAAACTGACTCATGAAACAGCAAAGGGTTTATTGGAGTTCCAGCATGCTGGGGCTCAGAGCTCACTTGAATACAGCAGAGAGCCCTGAGAAGAGCTTGAGCAGAGCTTATATACTTTCCTTGCCGAGGGCAAGGAGGGAAGTTTATTGATGGGTCAGTGGGAGTGGGCAGTTTGCATGCAACCAGGTGAGAGAGTAAATTCTGCAGTTTGAAAACTGGGGACAGCACATTCTGGGAACAAGATTAGCAAACAGTTCTCAAGATTTCAACAGTGTTTGGTTAAGCATAGAGAAAAACAGGAAGTGACAAGTACCTATTTAATTAACCATTCAATAACAACTATACCTTTTTAAATGGATGTTCTCATCTACATTCAATCTTCCAAGGTACAGGGTCTTATGACATTGTATATCAATTTACCTGAGACATCTGTGCAGAACGTAATTCAACGCTAAGTATCCCAATTAAGGGCCCAATGCCATTCTGGGATTCAAATCTTACTTAGATTTCTGTTTTCCTACATATATTTCAACTATATATTCTTATACATATCGCAGCTTCTCAATAGAATTATTCATAAACAGAATGATTCCTAACCCAAATCAAACATGTTATTAACCCTAACCCTACAGTGTTCCCTCAATCTAACTTTAAAGAAGAGCACGGACAGAGTTGGTCTTATAATACAGGAATGTAGGGGATCTTTCACCTGCTGAGAACCTCAAAGGTCCATGGAGAAATAAGCCATGGAGAAGATGTAGGCAGCTATGAAGGACCTGAGACAGCAAAAGTCATCTTCCATGGCAAACAACCTGGTCAGGATGAAGGGATGTCTCTGAATCTGCCACTCACACCCTGTGAACTGCGCCACTTCACAGGTGAATAACGAGTTAGAACGACAAAAAATTATCTTGTTAGGATCTTACAGAAAAATGGGTGTGCACCGAAACCTAGAAGAATGATTTCCACCAATGAGGTCCGGTAATTGAGTCTCAAACACGAGCCAAATGTGCGACCGGAGATCTGGGCTGACAAATCTGTGTGGCCTGCCCCGTGGCTAGAGACAGCAGGGCACCACCTAGAAGCGACCAGCCGGCAGGGAGAAACGTTGCTGCAGATTCTGTGGAATCCTGCTGGCTGACCTCCAACTGAGCCCCGGGCTGAGTTTGGGATTTCAGACGGGGAAGGAAGTGCTACAGTTCTATCCCTCCACAATAAAAACTCCACCAAGGAAACCAACGGCCACCATCTTGGAGAGCAGAAGTAACCACCGCCACTCTCCAACAGATTGCAACAATAAAACAGGTTTGTGTTACTCAGCTCATCTCCCATACAGCAGGGAATTCACATAAAATCTCTCTTAGGCTTTCCATTGGAGAGATTATCAGAGAGAGCCTGCATAAAGACGTCGGGAAAACTAGAGGCACCTGACCTTCAACTTCCCCTCCCATCAGAGGCGAAAACGAAACCTGTCTAGCCAGAGCTGGGAGAAGGGCAAGAGGAAAAAATCAAAACAATAGAGTGCCGGGGTTCCCCATAGACACCATCCACACCCAAGAAACGGCAGGCCCATAGGACAGTATGAGCTGCCGAGAGGCATCACTCAGGGGAAATCTGGTCTATCACGAGAAACCAGGACTAGCAGGAGATAACTGGGCGGCTGGAGAACGCCCGCCCACTGGTCACAAACAGCCCGCTGCTGGTGCGACTGGGTGGCTGGTGCCCGCCTGCCTACCAGCGACCAATCGCCCGCTGGCTGCACGTGCAACTGGGTGGCTAGAGATCTCCCGCCCACCAGTGACAGCCCACCCGCTGACTGTGTGACTGGACAGCTGGAGACCGCCCGCCCGCCGGCGACCGGGAGTTGAAAACAGATCAGTTGAGACAGATCAGTCCCAGCCCACTCCCATTTGAACACCCTGGCAAGGAGCCTGGGGCCCGCCATAGCAGACAGGTGACATCACTGGAGCTCGGCCATCGCAATTCCTTCCAAGCAGAATTCACTTTAGCAGGCATAGTCTACCAACACAAAGGAGAGACAACAGATATATTAAACCAAAACAAATCTATAGAATAGAGCAGAAAAACAGCAATCAAATAGAGAAGGAAAACAACGTGAACATCATGAAAAAACAAAGGAAAAAATGTGTACAAACAATGCAGGACAACTTAATTCTACAGGAGGACCTAGAATCATCAGAAACAGGGATAGGGAAAAAAACTCATGGCTTACCTATCTCAGATGGAAAGGGATATTAGAGAATACATGAATCAGCAAGTCCTAGCAATAAAAGTATATTTTGAAAATGAATTAAACAAATTCAAATGGCAAAGAACAAGCTTTACCAGGAGATAGAGATCTTAAAAAAAATCAAACAGTAATCCTAGAAATGCAGGAAACTATTAATTAAAACTCAAACGAGAATATTACAAATAGACTAGATCAAATAGAAGTCAGAACATCAGATAATGACGACAACGTTTATCAACTTGAAAAGAATATAGTCAACACAGAAAAGATGCTTAAGTCCCAAGAGCAGTCTATTCAAAAGATATGGGATGTCATAAAAAAAACAAATTTCACAGTCATCGGGATAGAAGAAGCCATAGAGATTCAAACCGAAAGAATGGACAACATATTAAATGAAATAATTCTAGAAAACTTCCCAGAGATGAAAGATGGAATGGATTGCTAAATCCTTGAAGCCTACAGGACCCCAAACATTCAAAACCATAATAGACCAACTCCAAGACATATAATTATGAAGATAGCCAACATACAGAACAAGGAGAGAATATTAAAAGCTACGAGAGAAAGGAGGCGGATTACATTCAGGGGTAAACCAATTAGATTAACGACTGATTTTTCATCACAAACTTTGAAAGTGAAAAGATCCTGGAACAATGTATTTCAAACACTGAAAAATAATGAATTCCAACAAAGAATACTGTATCCAGCAAAATTAAGCTTCAGATTTGACAATAAAATTAAAATCTTTCACAATGAATAAAAACTAAAAGAATTCACACCCATAACACCAGCACTGCAAAGGATTTTGGGCAAAATACTACAAGAAGAAGAATTGAAAAATAGTGCCCCAAACTAACAGTGGGAGGTATCTCAGTAAAGGGGGAGGAAAATAACCAAAAAGTAAAAACTAGCCAAACTAAAATAAATAAATAAATTAACATGAATGGATGTACAAATCATATTTCAATTGTAACCTTAAATGTTAATGGCCTAAACTCACCATTCAAGAGACATAGGGTAGTAACCTGGATCAAAAAAACAAATCCAACAATATGCTGCCTTCAGGAGACTCATATGATAGGTAAAGACATACACAGGCTGAAAGTAAAAGGTTGGGAAAAATCATACCACTCACAGGGCACACGGAAGCAAGCAGGAGTGGCCAAACTCATATCAAATACAATCAACTTCAAACCTACGTTAATCAAAAGGGATAAAGAAGGACACTATATAACGTTAAAAGGAACCATCCACCAACATAACATAACAATTACCAATTTGTATGCAGCAAACAAATGAGCTGCCACAGTCATAAAACAAACTCTTCTCAAGTTCAAGAGTCAAATAGACTACAACATAATAATTATAGGTGACGTCAACAGACCGCTCTCACCATTAGACACATCCTCTAGACAAAAACTGAATAAAGAAACTATAGAACTCAACAGCACAATCAATAACCTAGACTTAACCGACATATATAGAATATATCAACCATCATCAAGTGCATACACCTTCTTATCAGCAGCAGATGGATCCTACTCAAAGATAGACCATATATTAGGTCATAGGGCAACTCTTAGTAAATATAAAGGCGTGGAGATAATACCATGCACCATATCAGATCATAATGAAATGAAACTGGAAATCAATGATAAAAGAAGGAAGGAAAAATCCTACATCACATGGAAAATGAACAATATTCTACTGAATGATCAATCGGTTACAGAAGACATTAAGGAGGAGACAAAAAAATTCTTAGAGACAAATGACCATACAGACACAACCTACTGTAATCTATGGGACACAATGAAAGCAGTTTTAAGAGGAAAATTCATTTCTTGGAGTTCTTTCATCAAAAAAAGAAAAAAAAAAACAACAAATAAATGAACTCACACTACACCTCAAAAACCTAGAAAAGGAAGAGCAAAACAACAGCAAATGTAGTAGACGACATTAAAATAAGAGCAGAAATCAACGAAATTGAAACAAAAAATCATTGAAAAAATTGATAAACTAAAAGTTGGTTCTTTGAAAAAATAAATAAGATTGACAGGCCCTTAGCCATGATAACGTAGAGAAGAAGAGAGAGAACTCAAATTATTAACATAGGGGGTGAAAAATTCAATACCACAACAGACACTACAGAAATATAGAAGATAATTAGAAAGTATTTTGAAACCCTATATTCCAATAAAATAGAAGATAGTGAAGATATCAATAAATTTCTTAAGTCATACGATCTGCCCAGATTGAGTCAGGAAGACACACACAATTTAAACAGACCAATGACAAAGGAAGAAATAGAAGAAGCCATCAAAAGATAACCAACGAAAAAAAGCCCTGGACCGAATGGGTAAACAGCGGAGTTCTACAAAACCTTCAAAGAAGAATTAATACTGATTCTTTTCAAGCTCTTTCAAGAAATAGAAAAAGAAGGAGCTCTTTCAAATTCATTCTATGAGGCCAAAATCACCCTGATCTTGAAATCAGACTAAGACACTTCAAAGAAACAAAACTACAGATCAATATCTCTAATGAACTTGGATACAAAAATTCTCAATAAAATCCTGATGAATCGAATACAAAAGCATATCAAAAAAAATTGTGCACCATGATCAAGTAGGATTCACCCCTGGGATGCAAGGCTGGTTCAATATACGGAAATCAATAAATACTATTCACCACATCAATAGACTTAAAGACAAGAACCATATGATCATCTCGATAGATGCAGAAAAAAACATTTGACAAAGTACAGCATCCCTTTATGTTCAAAACACTAGAAAAACTAGGGATAACAGGAACTTACCTCAACATTGTAAAAGCTATATATGCTAAACCTCAGGCTAGCATCATCCTAAATGGAGAAAAACTGAAGGGATTGCCTCTAAAATCTGGAACAAGACAGGGATGCCCTCTATCACCACTTCTATTCAATTTAGTTCTTGAAATTCTAGCCAGAGCAATTAGACAATAGAAATTAAAGGCATAAAAATAGGAAAACAAGAACTTAAATTATCACTATTTGTGGATGACATGATAATATATATAACAGACCCAAAAGGGTCTACAAAGAAACTGCTAGAGATAATAAATGAATTAAGCAAAGTGGCAGGATATAAAATCAACACGCATAAATCAAAGGCATTTATGTATATCAGGAGCAAAACTTCTGAAATGGAAAGGAGGAAAACCACTCCATTCACAATATCCTCAAAGAAAATAAGATACTTGGAAATCAACCTAACAAAAGAGGTGAAAGATTTATATAATGAAAACTACAGAACCCTAAAGAGAGAGATAGAAGAAGATCTTAGAAGATGGAAAAATGTACCCTGTTCATGGATAGGCAGAACTAACATCATCAAAATGGTGATATTACCCAAAGTTCTCTACAGGTTAAAATGGATGCCAATCAAAATCCCAACGGCATTTCTTGTAGAAATGATAAAGCAATCATGAAATTCATATGGAAAAACAAAAGACCCAGAATAGCAAAAGCAATTCTAAGCAGAAATTTGAATCTGGTGGTATAGCGATACCAGAGTTCAAACTGTACTACAAAGCAATAGTTATAAAAGCAGCGTGGTACTGGTACCAAAACAGGCAGGTGGATCAGTGGTAGAGAATAGAGGACACAGAAATCAATCCACAAAATTACAACATGCTTATATATGATAAAGAGGCTAAAAGCATATTGGGAGATGGATAGCATCTTCAACAAATGGTGCTGGGAAAATTGGAAATCCATATGCACCAAAATGAAACTGAATCCCTTTCTCTCGCCATGCACAAAAGTTAACTCAAAATGGATCAAGGAGCTAGTGATGAAATCAGAGACACTACATGTGATAGAAGAAAAAGATGGCTATGATCTACATACTGTGGGGTCGGGCTCCAAATTCATTAATAGGACACCCATAGCCCAAGAGTTAATAACAACAATAAACAAATGGGACTTACTTAAACTAAAAAGTTTTTTCTCTGCAAGAGAAACAATAAGAGAGGTAAATAGAGAGTCTACATCCTGGGAACAATTTTTTACCCCTCACACTTCCGATAGAGCCCTAATATCCAGAATATACAAAGAACTCAAAAAATTAAACAATAAGATAACAAATAACCCAATCAACAAATGGGCCAAGGACCTGAACAGACACTTCAGAGAGGAGGACATACAATCAATCAACAAGTACATAAAAAAAATGCTCACCATCTCTAGCAGTCAGAGAAATGCAAATCAAAACCACCCTAAGATACCATCTCACTCCAGTAAGAATAGCAGCCATTATGAAGTCAAACAACAATAAGTGTTGGCGAGGATGTGGAGAAAAGGGTACACTTGTACACTACTGGTGGTACTGAAAATTGATAAGGCCAATTTGTCAAGCAGTATGGAGATTTCTTGGAAAGCTGGGAATGAATGCACCATTGGACCCAGCTATCACCCTTCTCGGACTAGAGGGTCTTAACAGAGCGTACTATAGGGATACTGTCACATCAATGATCATAGCGCCACAATTCACAATAGCTAGACTGTGGAACCAACCTAGATGTCCTTCAATAGATGAATGGTTAAAAAACTGTGGCATCTACACACAATGGAGTATTACTCAGCACTAAAAAATGGCAAAATCATAGACTTTGCAAGGAAATGGATGGCATTAGAGCAGATTATGCTAAGCTAAGCTAACCAATCCTTAAAAAAATGCCAAATGACTTCTTTGATATAAAGAGAGCACCTAAGAACAGAACAGGGAGGAAGAGCATGAGAAAAAGATTAACATTAAACAAAGACGAGTGGGGGGATAGAAAGTGGGAGAGAAGGGAAAGCATATGGAAATGGTAGGAGACCCTCAATGTTACACAAAATTACATATAAGAGGTTGTGAGGGGAAATGGGGGGAAAACAATGGAGAGAATTGAACAACAGCAGATGAGGTAGAGAGGAAAGATGGGAGGGGAGGTGAGGGGGGATAGTAGGGGATAGAAAGGTAGCAGAATACAACATCACTATTATGCCATTATGTACAAATGTGAATGTGTAACCAATGTGCTTCTACAATTCGTATTTGGGGAAAAATGGGAGTTCATAACCCAATTGAGTCAAATGTATGAAAGATAATATATCATGAGTTTTGTAATGTTTTGAACAATCAATAAAAATAAATAAATAAATAAAGGTTTAAAATTGAGTGGCAAGAAATCAGCTAAAAAGTGTTGAGATGCATTCATTTTGCTAAGCAGAAACTTTGTTTTGTGTAGTTGTATCTATCACAAATTTATTTTACCAGAAAACTGGCTTTTGAAAATACACTTAATTGAGATTAAAGGATAATCCACCTACCTTCATGAAAAATTCATAGCATTTCCTATATTTTTCATATTTCATTTTTTGGTAAATATTTTGTCATGGACCAGGTCTAGTCTTAGGCTATTCTTTCAGAATACTGCCTCATCTGATAAGTTGGTACAATGTGTTGGATTGTTCTTTTCATCTTTTATTTAATAGTTTCTAGCTGATAATGTGTATTTTTCATTATCTTTATTTGGACATACATACCCAATGATATCTTTGCATTTCATGTTTTACTGGGAAGAGACTCATCAAAAGCTCTGTATTATATGTATCAACAATCAAACATTTAGAGCATGCAATTATTCTTAATTTTGCATGAAAATATCTTTGTACCATTTACTTATAAAAATTTAGAACTATTAATAATGTCCCTACTGTAATAAGTAACTAATTACCAGAAAAATTAAACAATTCACTTTATATCAATTATGAATATGAAAAGTACTAAAATAAGTATTTGGCAATTAATACATAATTGATAGAAATTGAAATCATAAGAAAGCCATTTAAAATGTCAGTGCATATGGTCCTTAAATAATAGGTTGTTCAAAAAAATTTCTCTAATTCATAAGATATAATATGCCATATTACAGCGTAACGTGATAAAAAACATTAAATTATCAATATTGATAATAAAGAATGATACCTTTTTTCTTAAATATGTTTATTTGATTTTCATTATAAGATGTTAATTCTGGAAGACTTCAGAATTAAGAAAGTCTTGGTGTATATTATTTCTAACAGGCTAATCAAAGTACTTTTAAATATATATGTATATATATATATACATAATATATGTAATGCCATATGCATGAATATAGACACATATGTATAATAAATGTATTGTAATATATCTATCAGGTGATTATAATTATTAAATTTTTTTTAAAAAAAATAGTGACTATAAAAAACAGTCTCAAATTTAAATTTCATAGCATACAACTGTTTGTAATGCCATGAGAGAAAAATAGATATGGAGGAAAAACGAAAAAGGAAGAGAGAGAAGGGGAAAAATGAGGAAGAAAGTGAGTAAAGAAGAGGGAGAGGCGTGTTCGATGTTAAGACAAAAGTGGAGCGGCTGGGTTTGTGATTCAGTGTTAACATGTTTGCCTAGTATGTGTGAGGAACTGGGTTCTATTCTCAGCACCACATAAACAAATAAACAAAATGAAGATCCATCAACAACTTAAAAAATAAAAAATAAAAAACTAGAAATATTACTAAAATCCCAAGCATTTATGAATGTTAAATAATAAAATATATGTTACATAGCCTTATGTAATTTCTAGACTCCCCAAAAGAGTCATTAAATGTTAGATTATTAGTGCTATAACTAAAAATCCATTGCTCTTTCCTCTACATTCTGTGGCATTCTAGTGCTAAAATAAATTGTAGTATAACACCAAAAAAAAAAAATCCTAATATTTCTACAGTAACTGACCCAGTTTAACATCAATGCAAGTAGATTCCTATGGGACATGATATATACTTTGAAGTTTATTTTTATTCAACACTGGTACATTTCTATTTCTTGAGTTTATGCACATTATAGGATATATATTTCATCCACACGTTCACAAATTTATAGGCATTTATTTCACTTTCAATCACTTCCTGCTTCAGAAAACATGTATTCCTCCGTTTCTGACTGGTCTTTTCTTGAAACTTCTTTCCAAACACATTATTTTCGATTTCCATTATCACATTTGAAGCAAAACTCACACACCCCTCATAATAAACCATAACCCTAATATTACCATTAGATGTACAACTGGTTGGAATGAATGATTGTATATCAATATAAGATTTCTTACTTAGTTTCAGATATCAATTCAATCCATTATTTAAAGTGGAACCAGTTATATTATTTATTCACAATGTGGTATTTTCATGCATTATCTCTATATTCATAGACACAGGGTACACCTCTTTGTACCCCCAACACTAATTTATACGTCTTCAAAATATTGCTCCCAGAAATGTTGGAAGAAATACCCATGTCACCTGATCTACATATGCATTTTATCACTGAAATATTCTGGACACAAAAAGCAAAGGTCACACTTATGATTGTATCAAAGCTAAATGAAAAGTGAACATGGATTACTAAAAACATCCATGTCCAGGTTGCCTAATGCTCTCAAATGAAAATCCTATTGGTAACTACAAATTAGTTTCTTCCAAAGATTATATATTCAAACTCAACCCTGTTGAAAATGTCTAATCCTCTCACTCACTTTATACTTTGCCTGTTTTTGTAATGTCTCTATTGGTATCTGCTTTTCCACAGTTCATCATTGTGACTAAATCTTCACATGTTCTGAAACTTACATTCACACTCTAATCAAAATCCTATTGCTAAAGAACTTTTGGTCCAAATCCTATATTCACTCTTCTTCTTAAAACCTACCTACTATCTTCCTAATCCTACCGACTATCACTTTTTGACTGGAGGTTCTCTTCTACATTCAATCATCCAGTTACAAGGTCTTATGCCATTGTATATCGATTTCTCTGAGACATTTTTGCAGAATGTAATTCAACGATAGGTATCCCAATCAAGGGCCCAATGATTTCTGGGCTTCAAATCTTACTTAGATTTCTGTTTATGTACATATATTTCACGTCTGTATTCTAATAAATATCACAGGTTCCAATAACATTATTCATCCAGCAGAATGGTTCCTAACCGAAAATGAAAATGTTATTAACCCTAACCATACACTGTTCCCTCAATCTAACTTTAAAGAAGAGCAGTGACAGTGTTGGTCTTACAATACAGGAATGCATGGGATCTTCCACCTGCTGAGAACCTCAAAGGTACATGCAGAAATGATCCCTGGAGAAGATGTAGGCAGCGATGAAGGACCTGAGAGAGCAAAAGTCATCTCAATGGCAAACAACCTGGTAGAATTAAGGAATGTGTCTGAATCAGCCTCATTCTTCTTAATACAGAGAAGATAGACCAAACCATGCCTGTGTGGAGAGCTGTTCCCTGGTCCCTATGTTTGATATACGATTCGAACTTGTGAAAGTGTCACAGGATGTAGGGGCATCCTCCATCTCATGGGAACCTTGGAGGCAAATGTTAGGACAACGTGGTTTCCAAGGCAGTGACCTCATTCAGTTCCTCAAGGAAGTGACTTCACTTCACTTCCTTGGTGATGGAAGTCTCTGAACTTGGGATCCAGGAAGCCAGGCACCCAGAGCCATAACCCGTCCAAGTCCCAGTGGTCTAACTTGTTTGGATTTACGAAGGACAGAGTCAATATTTCTTGGTACCTACTGATTTGAGGATGGCCAAATGCCAGGAAACCTCTGAAGAGGGTCCTATCCTGATAAAGCAGGTAGTGGATCACCGCTGGCTCTTGACTACTTCACAGAGTTGGCAAAGTAGAGCAGATCTGAGACAGGACAGGCCATTTTGGGAGAACATAGTATGGCCCACCAGTCAGAGGACACTCCGGATATGACAGACCTACTTGGGGGAAGGAGGTGCCTTTGCGGGTCTGGGTGTGGGTTTGTGGTTTTGTCTCATGTTCTGAGAATACGAAAGAAAGGCGGTTTGATTGGATTGTAGTGAACTGTTGCTAGTAAGTCGTTTGACAAGGCGAGTCTTTCTATGTCTGTGTATCCCACTGTGTCCGTGGTTGTCGACATTAGAAAAGAGAATGTATCAGTTGATGTGTTCTGTCTAGTAGAAAGCTTCGCAGCATTCATCCTGCCCAATTGATGAATGGACTGCGGCTTGCCTCATGGATGGGCAACACCTACTATCTGCCTAAGTTCCTGTTTTCTTCCTGAATTCTGGCCACTCTCCCGAATAGGCACATAGTTTTGTATTTAAGATATGTACCACCTCAAGCTCTGTTAAATGGCCATGTACTGGACAGCTGAAGGGAATGGGAGAATCTCAGAAAACTGAGATATCAGTGTGACCAGGAAAGTCTCAGTGGAGAAACCCTGCTATGGGCCATTCTCTTACTATATATCTGTTTCCCTGAATGTCAGGAAGTTCTTTGCCTCAGGCCACCCTCATGTGAAGCCTGAAAAAAAGAGTTTTCAAATGAAAATGAATGGGCATCACCTGTGGCTCTTTGCTTAATTTCTTTGCAAAGGGATGTGTCTGAATCACCCTTTGGCCCTGTGTGTGGTTGTGGCTTAGATTCTCACCCCCTGATGGATCTAAAGAAAGATCCGATGTGTGCATCCAAAACCAATATTTCAAAAAGATCAGTTATGATGGATGAAGTCTCTTGCCTTTCTTTGTTAGGTTCCTGAACTACATCAAGTGAGAATAGGGATCCTTTGGTTCAAATAAATTTTTGAAAGCCCTGAAGAAGTGCTTGGGTTTTCTTATGACTCCAATTCACATAAAGAATCTATACCTGACAGTCAATAGGCCTCAAATTGGAGAAGCAGATCAGTATTAACTGCGGTCTTATTTTATCACTCCTGGTTCACATGCAGGGTGTCCAGGCCACCATGACTTTAGGCAAATGAGCTGCAAGGGAGCTTATTTTGGACACTAACCCATACCCTACTAGACTCTGACTAGTAATCCTAACATTATGGAGAATAATAATCCCAACAGAATAGAAATACAAGAAGTTTTGAGGATTCATGTTGTATAGTTGTACTTGCCTTTTGCATTATATAGGGTAGGAGTTATAAATTTAGTCAATTTTTAATTGAAACAGTTCTCCATGTGTTTTTAAAGTTCACAACCATGTGAATTCCTCTCTCCCTTTTTCTGTAGCCTATTCAGAACATGTATTTTTATATGCACATTTAGAATCCTACCTGGTATCACATGTACATTCTTGAGAGGTTGCTGACTTAGCAGATACAAATTGTCAGAAGAGATCACTCCTCTGAATGCTGTTGGAAGTGAAAATTCAAACTATGGGTGACTTCCTAGTTGAACAACATTATACATAAATCCACGTTTAGTAAAATTAATATTTTTGGATCTGTGGATTATATATATTTCATGATATATATATATATATATATATATATATATATATATATATATATATTGCTACATTTTAATGTCTGTTTGAGTGTGTGTGTGTGTGTGTGTGTGTATAGATAGATAGATAGATAGATAGATAGATATACACTCTCCAGATTTTTGAAAATATGAAACATATGTGTCTTATTATATACTCCCTAAATTCATTCATGTACATGTATGTGGATTTATAATCTACTTTTCACAAGATTATTTTCAAAAATATTCATCCACCTGAAATACATATTTGTTTCCTAGTACTAAAAACAAACTTCAGTGAATGGTGCATACAAATCCAAATATTTCTACAGTAACTGTCCCAGTTTAACATCAATGCTTGTAGATTCCTATGGGACATGATGTGTATTTTGACGTTCATTTTTTAACAAAACTGGTACATTATTATTTCTTCAGTTTATGCACATCATAGGATATATATTTCATTAACAAGTTCACAAATTTATAGGCATTTGTTTCGCTTTCAATAACTTCCTTATTCAAAACTCTTGTATTCCTCCAGGTTTCTTGTCTGGTCTCTTCATGAGACTTCTTTCCAAACTCATTATTTCTGAAATCCATAATCACCTTTGAAACAAAATTCACACACTCTTTATGATAATCCATAAGCCTAATATTAAAATAAGATGGATACCTGGTTGGATTGAATGATTGCATATCAATATAAGATTTCCTGTATATTTTCAGATATCAATTCAATCCATTATTTAAATTTAGAACTTGTTACATTGTTTAATCAAAGTTTTGTCTATTCATGCATTATCTCTATATTCCTAGACACAGGGTACACCCATTTGTAACCCCAGTACTAATTTATATATCTTCAAAATATTGCTCCCAGAAACGGTGGAATAAATACTTATGTCATCTGATCTACATATACATTTTATCACAGTAATTTTCTGGACACAAAAAGCAAAGTTCACACTTATGATTTTACCAAAGCCTTAATGGAAAGTGAGTATGCATTACTAAAAACATCCATGTCCAGGTTGCCTAACGCTCTCAAATGTCAATCCTATTGGTCACTACATATTTGTTTCTTCCTAAGATTATATATTTTACCTCAAGCCTGTTGAAAATGTCTAATCCTATCAATCACTTTATCATTTGCCTGATTTACTAATGTCTCTATTAATATCTGCTTTCCTACATATTTTCCACAGTTTATCATTGTGACTGACTCTTCACATGTGCTCACATTTTCATTCACTCTCTACCCGAAACCCTATTGCTAAAGAACTTTTGGTTTAAATCCTATACTCTCTCTGCTTTCTAAACCTACTGACTATCTTTCAAATAATACCGAGTATCCCTTTTTGACTAGAAGTTCTCTTCGACATTCCATCATCCAAGGTACAAGGTCCTATGCCATTGTACATCGATTTATCTGAGACATCTCTGCAGAACATAATTCAAAGCTAAGTATCCCAATCAAGGGCCCAATACCCTTCTGGGCTTCAAATCTTACCTAGATTTCTGTTTTCATTCTAATATTTCACTTTTACATTCTTGTAAATATTACAGGTTCCCAATACAATTATTCATTCTGCAGAATGATTCTTAACCCAAATCGAACCTTTTATTAACCCTAACCATACACTCTTCCCTCAGTCTAAGTTTACAGAAGAGCAGGGACAGAGTTGTTTTTACAATACAGGAATATAGGTCATCTTAAACCTGCTGAGAACCTCAAAGGTCCATGCAGAAATGATACCTGGAGAAGATGTAGGCAGCTATGAAGGAGTTGAGAGAGCAAAAGTCACCTTGCATGGCAAACCACCTGGTCAGGATGAAGGGTCGTGTCTGAATCAGTCTCTCTATTCTAAATGTAGAGAAGGTGGACCAAACCAGGCCTTTGTTGAGAGATGTCCCCGGGTGCCTATGGTTGATATACCATTCTAACTTGCAAAAGTGTCACAGGAAGTAGGGGCAGCCTCTATCTCATGGGACCCTTGGAAGCAACTGTTAGGACAAAGTGGTTGCCAAGGGAGTGAACTCATTCAGTTCTTGAAGGAAGTGTTCTACCTCACTTCCTTGGTATTGGAACTCTCTGAAATTGGGATCCAAGATGCCAGACACCCAGAGCCAGTCCCAGTCCCACTCCCACTGGGCTCAGTTGTTTGGATTTACCAAGGACAGAGTCAGTCTTTCTTGTTACCTACTGCTGAGAGAATGGCCAAATGCCAGGACAGATATGAAGAGGGTCTTTCCTGAGAAAGCAGGTAGTGGCTCACCACTGGATCCTGACAACTTCACAGAGTTGGCCAAGGCAACCAGAACTGAGACAGGACTGGCCATTTCGGGGAACATAGTTTGGCTCAACAGACAGAGGACACACTGGAGAGTCAGAGACTTACTTGTGGGAAGGAGATGCCTTTGTGGGTGTGGGTGTGAGTTTGTGGTTTTGTCTCATGTTCTGAAAATAGGTAGGAAAGGTGGTTTGTTTGGTTTGGAATGGACTGTTTCTAGTAAATCGTTTGACAAGGTGAGTGATTCTAGTTCGGTGTATCCCACTGTGTACGTGGTTTTGGACATTAAAAAACAGAATGCACCAATGGATGTATCCTGTCTAGTAGAAAGCTTCCCAGCATTCATCCTGCTCAACTGATGGATGGACTGCGGTGTGTCTTATGGATGGGGAACACCTACTATCTTCCTAAGTTCCTGTTTTCTTCCTGAATTCTGGCCACTCTCCAGAATAGGCTCATGGTTTTGTGTCCAAGATATATACCACCTCCAAGCTCTGTGCCATGGCCATGTACTGGACAGCTGAATGGAATGGGAGAATCACGGAAAACTCAGATATCAGTGTGACCAGGAAAGTCTCAGTGGAGAAATCCTGCTTTGGCCATTCTCTTACCTATATTTCTGTTGCCCTGAATGTCAGGAAGTTCTTTCCCTCAGCCCACCCCTTTGTTAAGCCTGAAGAAAACAGTTTTCAAATGGAAATGAAAGGGCATCACCTGTGGCTCTTTGCTTAATTTCTTTGGAAAGGGATGTGTCTGAATCAGCCTCTTGGCCCTGTGTGCGGTTGTGGCTTAGATTCTCAGCACCTCATGGATCTAAAGAAAGATCCCATGTGTGCATCCATAACCAAAATGGCAAAAAGATCTGTTATGGTGAATGAAGTCTCTTGCGTTCCTTTGTTAGGATTCTGACCTACATCAAGTGAGAATAGGAATCCTTTGGTTCAAATGAATTCTTCAATGCGCTGAAGAAGTGGTTGTGTTTTCTCATGACTCCAAATCACATAAAGAATCGTTACCTGACAGTCAGTAGGCCTCAAATTGGAGAAGCAGAGCCGTATTAACTGCAGTCCTATTTTATCACTCCTGGTTCACATGCAGGGTGTCCAGGCCACCATGACTTTAGGCAAATGAGCGGCAAGGGAGCTTATTTTGGACACTATCCCATACCCTACTAGACTCTGACTTCTAATCCTAATATGATGGAGATTAATAACCCAAACAAAATAGAAATACAAGCAGTTCAGAGGAGTCATGTTGTATAGTTGGACTTGCCTTTTGCATTATATAGGGTAGGAGTTATAAATCTAGTCAATTTTTAATTAAAATAGTTCTCCATGTGTTTTTAAAGTTAACAAATATGTGAATTCCTCTCTCCCTTTTTGTGTAGCCTATTCAGCACATGTATTTTTATATGCACATATAGAATCCTACCTGGTATCACTTGTTCATACTTGAGAGGTTTCTGACTTGGCAGATACTGCCGCGGTCCGGTTGGAGCAAAATAACCGGGGGGTGGGGGTTATGAATAACATGTGTATGTTGATATAGCAGGAGTGGAAGCCATTTATTGTAGGACAATAGAGGTATTTATACATTCCACCCAGCTTATCTAATTAACATAAACTAGATACTGCAGTCAACCAATCAGGAATCTCCACACTTAATGGCTCGCTTTTGTTACATCTCAAACCACTCCCTCTGGCATTTTGCCAGGCATCATCCAGACTTGTTTACACACTCTAACATTCCCCTGGCAAAATGCCAGGTGTTATTTTGACATGTTTACAGACTCTAACATTTCCCCCTTTTATTTAATTTAAATAAAGACCACAGTGTTTATTACAGAAACACCATAAATAACCTGCTACAAACAGAAAGGGAGGATACAAAATGTCACAATACAAGCCAATTGATGAAGCACTTGGAGAAATAATACCAGCAATGACACTGTTAGCAAAGACACCGAGTTAAAATTTGTTATAGATTACAGTTTGTTGTCTCAGTCCAGGTAAAGCAGTGTCTCAATAGATTAACTCACAGTTCAGGTAAACCACAGGCCAGGTATGTTCTGCAGGCAGCTAGCTTAAATCACAGTCCTGGTAAGTTCTGCAGGCAGCTAGCTTAAATCACAGTCCATGTAAATTCTGCAGGCAGCTAGCTTAAATCACAGCCCAGGAAAGTTCTGAAGGCAGCTACCTTGATCCAAAGTCTCCTCAGTTTCTCAGCCGAAGTCTCCTCCGGTTTTCAGCAACACTGGAAATTCTTCCACCCTTGTCCTCACCGGCACTGGGATGAAGGCAGGAACTCCTACCACTGGCTAAAGAAAATCCTATAGTATTCCACCAGGTGCTAAGAAAACAACCTTCTGAAAAATTTAGTACATTATCTCAAGGTTTTTTAGATTTGAAAAAAGCCTTAATAGTGCTTATTATTAATTATCTTCCGGGTGTGGGAGAACCATTGTAGCTTAGTTATTGGCATTGAAAATGACCAAACATCAGGGAGCCAGTAGCATCTATGGTTGGCTGTAGCATCCTGGGCAGCCACAGATGGCCCTGGGGAGTTTCCAGGACTCAAACTGCCACGGGGCCCCGCTCCCCAGGCTGGGGGCGGGGAATTGCCAGCTGCCACTGCTTGAAAAGCGCTTGCTGCACAGTGACTGGCTTGAGCATGTGGCAGCCGAGGCGCCTATTCACACACACTCCGGAAACGAAAAGTATTCAGTAACAGCCTTTTGCTGAAACTTTTTTCCTGATAATCCTTCTTCTTCTTAACTTTCTTTTTCTTTCTGATTAGACTTCCTGGGCTTCCATCAACACATGCCCTAATTGCTCTTGTTTCCACTGGGGTGCCTCTTTCCATTATCAATTTACTTCTCACCCCTTCCTTATTTTCATCACAAAGACAATACAATACACTGAGATAAAACAAGACACAATCATACTGTATCAATCTTCTCCATTTTTTGAAATGACCGTTTTTCCTCTCCCCCTATCTGCCTAGGGATGAGCAGATTTGCTCCCATCCTATCTATGGATGGGCAGCTTTTATTCGTCACTTACCCCCAAGTGTCCCAGGGCTCCCTGTATGGGCCACCATCTGCAGCAGTCCCACTGCAGCAAAATAACAGGGCAGGGGGTGATGAATAACTAGTGTATGTTGATACAGTAGGAAAGGCGTGATAGGTAGGAAAGGCTATTTGTTTGGTATTGAGTGGACTGTTTCTAGTAAGTTGTTTGACAAGGCAAGTGTTTCTATATCTGTGTATCCCACTGTATCTCTGGTTGTAGACATTAGAAAAGATAATGCATCAATGGATTTGTCCTCTCCAGGAGAAAGTTTAACAGCATTCATCCTGCCCAATTTATGAAAGGACTGTGGCTTGCCTTATGGATGGGCAACACCTACAATATTCCTAAGTTCCTGTACTCTTCCTGAATTCTGGCCACTCTCCACAACAGGCTCATGGTTTTGAGTCCAAGATATGTACCACCTCCAAGCTCTGTGACATGGCCATGTACTGGATAGCTGAAGGGAATGGCGAGCATCTCAGAAAACTCAGATATCAGTGTGACCAGTAAAATCTCAGTGGAGAAACCCTGCTTTGGGCCTTTTCTTACATAATGTTCTGTTGCCCTGAATGTCAGGAAGGTCTTTGCCTCAGGCCAACCCTTTGTGAAGCCTGAAGAAAACAGTTTTCAAATGGAAATGAATGGGCATAACCTGTGGCTCTTTGCTTAATTTCTTCCAAAAGGGATGTGTCTGAATCAGCCTCTTGGCCCTGTGTGAGGCTGTGGCTTAGATTCTCAGCACCTGATGGATCTAAAGAAAGATTCCTTTTGTGCTTCCAAAACCAAAATGGCCAAAAGGGCAGTCATTGTGGTTGAAGTCCCTCGCCTTCCTCTGTAAGGTTTCTGACCTACATCAAGTGAGAAGAGGGATCCATTGGGTCAAATGAGTTCTTCAAAACCCTGCAGAGGCTAGCCCGTAATTGCTTGGGTTTTCTCATGACTCCAATTCACATAAAAAATCTATACCAAACAGTCAGTAGGCCTCATATTGGAGAAGCTGGGCAGTACAAATGGCAGGCATATTTGATCACTACTGGTTCACAGGAAGGGTGTCCAGGCCACCCTGATTTTAGGCAAATGAGGGGTAAGGGAGCTTATTTTGGACACTGTCGTGAGCTTTGCCCCTCATGGAAAACCCCAGCCAGAGGTTATGATGAGTGTCTATATGGAAGAAGATGAGGGCCATGTGGGAGTGTTTTGGTTTTAATTGTGGTCATTTGTGTGGTGGTTGAAATAGATGACTGGGTCCACCTGGGCTTGAAGTCTGGTGTGATTCCCCTTACAAACTGAGTTCTGAAACTGACCTCAGAGAAATATTGCCATGAGTTCTCTTGGGATTTTAGGAGGCCACGCATTAGAGTCGCCCTTGGAAACTGAGATCAAGTCCCAGGGTGGCTTTCCACAGAGCATCGGGAATCTCAGCCAGGATATCACATGATTTTATTATGAAAGACTTGGCAGCCATAGATGAGATTCAAAACAAACATGGACCTCACACTCTAGACCTCAATGGGCCTGGGTTCATGTGATCTTTTGGCCACTCTTTGGGAAGCCTTGACTGTGAGAATTCTCCAGAGCTTTCATTGAAATGAGCTTCCATACCATTTAATGGTTCTTGAAAGAATTGAAACCTACAGTGCCTCCAACTTCATCCGTGAAAAATGCTAGATAAATACCAAGAAATTTTTGAAATTCCCATAACCAGGTGTCAGAGGAGAACATTTGGATGTCCTGTTGCTGATCAGGAGTGTTCCAGACAGTGGTTTGATTGACTGGGTTTCATGAAAATGGTGTAGAACTGAAATGCCAGTATGTTGGAGCCTGCTGAGTATTGGGCCCAGAACTGTGGTGTGCAGGTGTGGGATAAAACATTTGTGTTGGGGCCATTTGGATCTACCATTGACTTCCAAATGGCTTGTGACTGACATGGTGCAGCCAGCAGACCCTTATATGTAAAGGCATCTTTTTATATGGAGAAGTTTCAGGGAAATGTTCCGAATCAGGTTGCTATCTTCAAGTGGGCAAGCTATGTGGGATAGAATCCTGGTTGGTGCATTCTCCTGCAGACTCTGACCGACCACAGGTGACAGAACTACCTTCAGCACTGTGTCCCAGTTGAACTTCTTGTATTTCGTAGAGCAAATACCAAACTCCCAGTGCAGCAGCAAGAAACACCATGAATAGTGGAGGATGACTAAATGGGTACACAGTCCACACAGGGAGACACTTAGCCTTCAGTGGCCACAGTTTACCTACAAAGAGAGAATTCAGCACTTTGCCTCATTTTCATTGGAAAATAAGAAACCAATTTCTTCAGGTCACATAGATGCAGAGCCAGCTTTGATGGACTCACAACAAAGGAAGCTAAAGCTCCTGAAAACAACATATATTTCAAGTGCCCAACCTCAGAGGCAGTTTCTCAAAAAGTCGTTAGGCCAGCAGAGCTCCATGTTTGTGGAGTGTTTACCTGTTAGACAAGGATGCAAGAAAAGACCACTGACTCCAATTAAAATCAAATTATACTAAGCTTATTATTTTCACCAGCCAGGCTAACTCTCCCTCCCAAAATGGCCGGAACAAGACAGCAACCCCAACTTACCTACAGCCCAGCTTTAAAGCCCAGAAAGTTACACAAAAGGGGGGTTAGAGATAACAGAACTCGGACAAGCATCACACTAATGGTAGTTTATATATATATATATATATATATATATATATATATATATATATATATATATATATATATATATATATTTTTTTTTTTTTTTTTTTTTTTGCTGGCCCCAACATCAGAATTTGTGAGGACCATTAGACCCTCAGAGATGGTCATTGTCTGTCCAGGGAAGGCCAATATTTATGATGTGTCACTAATGTTTCACAGAGTGCTGCTATCTGGTCAGAGAGCCAGACATGGGTGAGTTCAAGGCATGGGCAGGCATTCCAAGCAGGTTCAGAATTTGCAGTAATTTATAGTAAAGCCAAAATTATCTTATCATGGCTTTGTGGCAAGATGGCTCCCAATTTTAATAAAAGATCAGGTTGGGCCTATCATTCCCCCCTTTTCTTATGTGTTCCTTTCAAATCTTTGATAGATTAAGGGAAGTGCACTGAGGAAATTTAAATCCCTCAGGTAACAGTCTCCAAATTTCTAGAACTCACCCAAAACGGGTCTCCCTGATTTTACCTGACTTAATTAATTACGTATATTGATAGTCTATTTATTTTTGGCTCCATTGTTGTAAGAAGGGAGGCCTCACGCATTTTGGATTCTTCTGCGCTGAGGAGGGTGACCTAAGGGTCATGGCATGAGGGACATGAGTTGCCTTTTAGAATTTAGTTGAGGGACATGAGTTGCCTTTTAGATTTCAGCTTGGTTTGAAGTCTGGTTGGGGAAGAACAGGTTGTAAAGTCATCTGGGAATGGGTTCTTCTATGAGAGTAACAAAAACCATGAGTAATGAATAAATGTTGCAGCAGCTGGAACATGTCACCGTATAGAAGTTCCCTCACCATTCTTTAATATCCTCAGTTATCAGGACTGTCAACTTAATATTTAATTTTTTGTTTTACAGTTGTCCCTCCCCATGTCATCTGATCTTGCAAAATCCTTTTTCTAGTATGACCTCTGTGTCTAATAGAGAAACCTTTAATTCTGTTACTCAGGGCTGGATAATCGTACTAGCAAACACCAAGCCTACCTCTGTAGGTTAGGAATATCTGTAGGCCCTAAACTAAATTTTCTGCCTCTGGCAGCTCCTCTTAATAGTCTCTTTTTATAGTTATCAGGCATTCCTGTCTGAGAATCCTTCTTTGTAACCTCCAATCTTACTTATTTTGGGAGGCTAACATAAAGTGTATACCTTAAAATATTAATATTTCTTTTCTTGGCCGATTCATTTAACTTTAATTTTAAATCCTAATCTTCAACATCCAGCAAATAAATTTTAACAGCCTTATATTGAAAGTACTGGGCTTTAATATCTATAACTTAATTATTATTTATCTTTTCATTAATTGGGATATGTATTATTCTGTCTGTCTTGTAGGTGATGACTTATTATCTTAAATTAACCCATGTTGTGTTATTAAAGCAACACTTCAGTAAAAGACTAACAGGGAATCTTTAGATCACTTATAAGCAAATTAAAAATAAAATTTTTTAACAAGAGTAAAAATACTTAGTTTCTGTAATAGCTACCCTGAATTTTTTGGCTGAGTTATACATTATATGCCCTGTTTGAGATCCTAGTAATCTTCACAGAAAAACAAAAGAACTTTTGAACATAACTTTAAATGAAATAAAATCTGACCTACTCCTTTTGTAGTCATTCTCACATGTAGTAAGATGGGACACAGAGCCTTATCTCAGGTAAGGCAGGCCTCTTTATAAATATTAAGTGTTTTAGTTCTAAAGCTGATCATTGTTTTTTAAATATCATTTTACAAAGTTTACATAAATTGTTTGAGGTCACATGAACATTATCTAACATCATATGACATCACATTTAAAACATGGATTAAAGAAAGGCTGAAAGATTTTAACCTTTACATATATTAGGCTCTGATTAACTTAAAAATACATTTAAATTGTTCCCCAATGAAAAAAGTAACATAAAACTTTACATATCTTATTGATAACAGGTAAATAAATCCCCAGTACATTTTTTTTAGCTCTTTAAATGTTTCTAACTTACAGACTTGTATACCTGGAAGATATAAGCACATTAATAGCATCAATATTACATTGATATTTCTAGATTAACCAAGTTTAGCTTTTAAAGAAATGGCAGTAGAGTGCTCTAAAATAACAGTTCTTATTTAATCAGTTGTTTAATTTTTATGGTTGCTTGCTCTAGAAAAAATAAAACTTAATAAACACAATGTTATGGGTAAACTTATGTTTTCAGAAATTTTTGTCTCTTTAACACATGACTGATTTTTACAATCTGATACAGACCTTAGTAAATCAATCGGGTATCTAACAAATGTACTCAAGAATGAGAAATTCCACATCAAATTTACTTTACTTATTTATTAAAATATTAGACAAATGTATTGAACAGTGTAAACCATTTTTTTGTTGAAGGAAAAGTCCTAGAATCAAGGCATTTTAGACATTTTGTAGATATTAATATTTTACTAGATTTTTGAACACCTATAAAAACTTGTAAGCTTAAATTTAAAAACATTTATTTTTATCTGTTTATGCAATTTAAATTGAACAATTTTAATCACGTGAATTAAAGATCTTTGGATCCACTTTTTTTAAATTAATTTTTATTGTAGGTTGTTCAAAACATTACATAGTTCTTAATATATTATATTTCACACTTGATTCAAGTGGGATATGAACTCCCGTTTTTACCCCATATACAGATTGCAGAATCACATCAGTTGCACAACCATTGATTTACATATTGCCATTCTGGTGTCTGTTGTATTCTGCTGCCTTTCCTATCCTCTACTATCCCCACTCCCCCATCCCCTCCCCTCTTCTCTCTCTACCCCCTCTACTGTAATTCATTTCTCCCCCCTCATATTTTTCCTCCTTTCCCCTCACTTCCTCTTGTATGTAATTTTGTATACCCCTGAGGGTCTCCTTCCATTTACAGGAAATTTCCCTTCTCTCTCCCTTTCCCACCCACCTCTCATCCCTGTTTAATGTTAATCTTCTTCTCATGCTCTTCGTCCCTACTCTGTTCTTAGTTACTCTCCTTATATCAAAGAAGACATTTGGCATTTGTTTTTGAGGGATTGGCTAGCTTCACTTAGCATAATCTGCTCTAATGCCATCCATTTCTCTCCAAATTCTATGATTTTGTCATTTCTTAATGCAGAGTAATACTCCATTGTGTAAAAATGCCACATATTTTTTATCCATTCGTCTATTAAATGGCATCTAGGTTGCTTCCACAGTCTTGCTATTGTGAATTGTGCTGCTATGAACATGAATGTAGCAGTGTCCCTATAGTGTGCTCTTTTTAGGTCTTTAGGGAATAAACCGAGTAGGGGAATAGCTGGATCAAATGGTGGTTTTATTCCCAGCTTTCCAAGAAATCTCCATACTGCTTTCCAAATTGGCCGCACCAATTTTCAGTCCCACCAGCAATGTACAAGAGTACCCTTTTCCCCACATCCTCGCCAGCACTTGTTGTTGTTTGACTTCCTAATGGCTGCTAATCTTACTGGAGTGAGATGGTATCTTAGGGTGGTTTTGATTTGCATTTCTCTGACTGCTAGAGATGGTGAGCATTTTTTCATATACTTGTTGATTGATTGTATGTCCTCCTCTGAGAAATTTCTATTCAGGCCCTTGGCCCATTTGTTGATTGGGTTATTTGTTATCTTATTGTCTAATTTTTTGAGTTCTTTGTATATTCTGGATATTAGGGCTCTGTGTGAAGTGTGAGGAGTAAAGATTTGTTCCCAGGACGTAGGATCCCTATTTACCTCTCTTATTCTTTCTTTTGCTGAGAAAAAACTTTTTAGTTTGAGTAAGTCCCATTTGTTGATTCTAGTTATTAACACTTGTGCTATGGGTGTCCTATTGAGGAATTTGGAGCCCAACCCCACAGTATGTAGATCATAGCCAACTTTTTCTTCTATCAGATGCCATGTCTCTGATTTGATATCAAGTTCCTTGATGCACTTTGAGTTAACTTTTGTGCATGGCAAGAGAAAGGGATTCAGTTTCATTTTGTTGCATATAGATTTCCAGTTTTCCCAACACCATTTGTTGAAGATGCTATCCTTCTTCAATTGCATGCTTTTAGCCCCTTTATCGAATATAAGTTAGTTGTAGTTTTGTGGATTGGTTTCTGTGTCCTCTATTCTGTACCATTGGTCCACCCACCTGTTTTGGTACCAGTACCCTGCTGTTTTTGTTACTATTGCTCTGTAGTATAGTTTGAAGTCTGGTATAGCTATCCCGCCTGATTCACACTTCCTGCTTAGCATTGTTTTTGCTATTCTGGGTCTTTTATTTTTCCATATGAATTTCATGATTGCTTTCTCTATTTCTACAAGAAATGCCGTTGGGATTTTGATTGGCATTGCATTAAACCTATAGAGAACTTTTGGTAATATAGCCATTTTGATGATGTTAGTTCTACCTATCCATGAACAGGGTATATTTTTCCATCTTCTAAGATCTTCTTCTATTTCTCTCTTTAGGTTTCTGTAG
Source organism: Callospermophilus lateralis (assembly GCF_048772815.1). Classification (NCBI taxonomy): domain Eukaryota; kingdom Metazoa; phylum Chordata; class Mammalia; order Rodentia; family Sciuridae; genus Callospermophilus; species Callospermophilus lateralis. The sequence goes on from NW_027517139.1 coordinate 569,113, forward strand.
TTTTCATTGTATAAGTCTTTCACCTCTTTTGTTAGGTTGATTCCCAAGTATTTTATTTTATTTGAGGATATTGTGAATGGGGTGGTTGTCCTCATTTCCATTTCAGAGGATTTGTGGCTGATATACAGGAATGTCTTTGATTTATGTGTGTTGATATTATATCCTGCCACTTTGCTGAATTCATTTATTAGCTCTAGTAGTTTCTTTGTAGACCCTTTTGGGTCTGCTAGGTATAGAATCATGTCATCTGCAAATAGTGATAATTTGAGTTCTTTTCCTATTTTTATGCCTTTAATTTCTTTCGTCTGTCTAATTGCTCTGGCCAGTGATTCGAGAACTATGTTGAACCGAAGTGGTGAGAGAGGGCATCCCTTAAAATTTGTTTTAATGAGTGCTTTTTTTATTATGAGCGCTCCTTATATATGTTAATTTCTGTATCATATATTTGATTAAGAATATATATATATATATATATATATATATATATATATATATATAGACATACAACAAATAACAAAAGTATGCACACATAATAATAGTAAAGGCCTTGTAGCTTTTAGCAGGTGAAATCTCCATTGCCATGTTTTAAAAACTCCACAGTTGGTCAAAGATAGAACTGATCAGAAAAACATTAACCTAGGTCTGTAGGATCAAAATTATGAGTTAGAAAAATTAAAGGATCTAAGGAAAAATATAAGAGTCCTAGAAAAAATAACTGACCAGTAATTAGTAAATACCATACTATTTACTTTTTTTTTTCCTTAAGCCTCATATCAGTCTCCTACTGATCTTGCAGGCTTCTTTCATTTGCATTTCAATCTAAGTCCTGGCTGAGGTCTGGAAGGAGCAGGAAAAAACTGCTATTCTGAGCAGACACCTCAGGCCTAACGCATTTTAACCATAATTTTCCAGATAGGATGTTGAAAATTTTGATACAAGTTTAAGACAAAATTTACAAAATTTTATATCTTTACATCTTGTGTTGTCAACAGATACCATACTATGATTTACTATCCTTGTCCAAATTAATGCACTGGTACACACAGTGACATTTTCCCAGGCTACCCAATTAAAAATTGGTGAAAAAAAAAAAGACTGAATGATTGGAAAATTTCTTGCCAACTTGGAAGTAGAGTTCTTTAGTTTTCCATCCTAAGTATTTAAGTTCTCTGGCATGAATTATCTGAAATCATAAACTAAACAATTATCTGAATCTTACTTTTAACGGCAAGATTCTGCAATGCTTCAAAAACCCAATAAGCTACCAGATTGTTACAATAAAACATCATCATTTAGACACACATTCAGGTAAAATCATTCCCAAGAAACAATATATAATATCAACACATTATTGCACATGTCTTAAAGTGCCAGAAACAAAGACACACGACAGACAGAAAGGAGCTTCAGACTATGAGTGACAGACAGAATCCTTTAAAACAGAGCAGATAAGAGAAAAATCTCCTACACCAGTTGCACCACAGATGTCCCCACAAGGGGACCAGATGTTTTCACAGAGGAGCATCCTGAAATGTAAAATCAAGGGTCTCCATAGTGACTTTCCTGCATTTAGTGTCCCCTTTTTTCCCCTCTTTTTTAAGATGACAGAGGTGGCATTATCGTTAAATTGCAGGGAAAGACCTAGGAAATTCTCTGAAAAAATAAGGCTTCAGCAGCTGCTGGGAGTCCCTCAGTCCCTCCTTTTACTTACAGGATTTGCTCCTCTGGTTCAGTTCCACCACAAGCATGCTCCATCTCCTAACATTTCTGTAGTCAGCTCTCAAAAAGTTCCAGGGTGCTGGTGGGTTATCAAAATTTGTAACTTAAAGTTGGGTTCCTGAACTTGAAGCCAATTAATGCCAATTTAAAAATGAGGACAGGGTTTTGAGAAAAAGAAAAACGAAGGTTTATTGCTTTGCTAACAAAGATAAACACAGGGACTCTGCCAAAAGGTTGTGACTCTCTTTATCTGGAGGGACAAGGGATTTTAAAGGAGTTTCACTTATTAACCTGGGAGATACTCAGTTCTTAGGTCCCCCGCAGGCACTGCCCTCTGCAGTGAGTGTGCTCCAGGCAGCCAGCTAGGGGCTTCTCTCATACTGCTTAACAAACGGGTGTAAAGTTCATTGCAGTTCCTTTAAACTCAGTCCAAAGGGTGTCAGGCTTACTTGGTTTATTTTCATGTCCGATATCCTTAAGTTTTCACCACAGAAATCACACAACAAAATGCACAAAAACAAACAAACAAAAAACATATAGAACACAGAACAAAACAACAACAACAACAAAAAAAAAAAAAAAAAAACAGAAATCCGGCGCCGAAACAGGAAAACAGAGGAGCAATGCAATGTCTTCCTAAAGCTCCCCGTAGGAGCGCATGCGTGCCCGTTGGCACCTCTCTACCCTTCCAGATGAATTCCCTAGAGAACAGAACAGATGACAGAATGATTCTTGTTACTGTCCCAGACAGGAGTATATGTGAGCCTCCTCAGTCCACCTCTCTGTCATCAGAAGAGATCTCCCTTAACCGGATATCAGATGTTATAAAGGCACCAATTACCTATGGATGCCTCCTCCACCAGGTGCTTGCTAATAGTTTTAATGCGGTGGTTCACTGCAGTGCTCCCTGAACTGAAGGCTAACTCCAAGGCCTTGGACCATCTCAAGTTGCACAAACCCTAGAGTTGCTCTCAAGCTTGGAGCCCTGGAAGGAAGGCCAACTTCAGAATTTACAGCAGTCTGGTCTTGTGATCTTGTCCGGCAGGGTCATCTCACTGGGGAACTCCAAAATATTAGACCAGGAACGCATGTAAAGACCACTGACTCCTAGTAAAATCAAATTAAGGCAAGCTAATTATTTCAAAGGGAAAGGCTACCTCTCCCTCCCAAAATGGCGGAAGCAAGACAGCAAACCCACCTTTCCTATAGCCCAGCTATATAGCCCAGAAAGATGCACAAAAAGGGGGTTACAGATAACAGAACTTTAACAAGCATCACACTAACGGTAGTTTACATTTTTTTTTAAGCTCACCCCAACATCAGAAATTATGAGGACCATTAGAGCCTCAGAGACTCGTTGTCTGGCCAGGGAAAGAAAATATTTATGAGGTGTCACTAAAGTTTCAGAGAGGGCTGCAATCTGGTCAGAGAGCCAGGCATGGGTGAGTTTAAGGCATGGGCAAACATTCCAAGCAGGTTCAGAATTTGCAGTAATTTATAATAAAGCCAAAATTATCTTTTCATGGGTTTCTGGCAAGTGGGCTCCCAATTTTAATAAATGATCAGGTTGGGTCTATCAACCCTGTCCCTTACTTTTAGAAACTCCCCTTCCACATCCAAGCTTGTGAACTCCTGAGCATTTTCCATTCCAGATATGTATTCACAGATTTTCTAACTCTTCTCCTCTAATTGTGTATTACTTGGGGCGAATGTAATGTCAAGGCATTGTTCTGGATGAGAATGGGAAGATTTTTTGCATACACATTGGATTCATTATCTAATTTTTCATTCGAAATACTTAATCCCTGACACTAAAACCTACCCTACTGGACTCTGACTACTAATGCAAATATGATGGAGATAAATTACCCCAACAAAATAGAAATACAAGCAGTTCAGAGGAGGCATGGTGCATAGTTGGACTTGTCTTTTGCATTATGTAGTGTAGGAGTTATAAATCTAGCAAATTTTCAATTTAAATAGTTCTCCATGTGTTTTGAAAGTTAACAAATATTTGAATTCCTGTCTCCCTTTCTCTGTAGCCTATTCAGCACATGTATTTTTATATGCACATATCAAATCCTACCTGGTACCACACGTACATTCTTGTGAGGTGGATGAATTGGCAGATACAATTTGTGAGAATAGATCACTCATTCTAAACGCTGTTGGAACTGAAAATTCAACCTATGGGTGAGCTTCCTAGTTGAACAACATTATACATAAACCCATGTTCAGTAAAATGAATATTTTTGGATCTGTGGATGATATATATTTCATGATTAATTTAGATTGCCATATATATTGCTACTTTTTAATGTCTGTGTGTGATATATATATATATATATATATATATATATATATATATATACTCTCCAGATTTTTCAAAATATGAAATATATGTGTTTTATTATACACTCCCTAAATTCATTCATATTCATATATGTGGATTTATGATCAACTTTTCACAAGATTATTATCAGAAATATTCATCCACCTGAAATACATATTTGTTTCCTAGTACTGAAAACAAACTTCAGTGAATGGTGCACACAAATCCTAATATTTCTACAGTAACTCACCCAGTTTAACATCAATGCGTATAGATTCCTATGGGACATGAAGTGTATTTTGACGTTCATTTTTATTCAACTCTGGTACATTACTATTTCTTCAGTTAATGCACATCATAGAATAAATATTTCATCCACAATTTATCAAATTGATAGGCATTTGTTTCACTTTCAATCACTTCCTGATTCAGAACACATGTATTCCTTAATGTTTCTTGACTGCTCGTTTCATGAGACTTCTTTCCAAACACATTATTTTCAATTTCCATTATCGCTTTGAAGCAAATCTCACACACCCGTCTTGATAAACCATTAAAGTAATATTACCATTATATGTATAATTGGTTGGAATTAATGATTGTATATCAATATAAGATTTTCTGCATATTTTCAGATATAAATTCAATCGATTATTTAAAGTGTAATCAGTTATATTATTTATTCACAGTATGGTCTCTTCATGCATTATCTCTACATACATAGACACAGGGTACACCTCTTTGTACCCCCAATATTAATTTATATGTCTTCAAAATATTGTTCCCAGAAATGGTGGAAGAAATACTCTGTCAACTGATCTACATATACATTTTATCACAGTAATATTCTGGACACAAAATGCAAAGTTCACACTTATGATTGTACCAAAGACTAAATGGAATGTAAACATGGATTACTAAAAAAATCCATGTCCAATTTGGCTAATGCTCTCAAATGTCAATCCTATTAATGATTACATATTTGTTTCTTCCTAAGATTATATATTCAAATTCAACCCTGTTGAAAATATCTAATACTATCACTCACTTTATACTTTGTCTGATTTCATAATGTCTCTATAGATATCTGCTTTCCTACATATTTTCCCCAGTTCATCATTGTGACTCATTCTTCACATGTGCTGACATTGACATTGACTCACTAACCGAAACCCTGTTGCTAAAGAACTTTTGGTCCAGTTCCTATACTCACTCTTTTTTCTAAACTTACTTACTATCTTCCTAATCCACCTACTGTCCCCTTTTGACTGGATATTCTCTTCGACATTCAATCATCCAAGGTACAAGGTCCTATGCCATTTTATATCGATTTATCTGAGACATCTGTGCAGAACATAATTAAAAGCTAAGTGTCACAATCAAAGGCCCAATTCCCTTCTGGGCTTCAAATCTTACCTAGATTTCTGTTTTCATACTTACATTTCACCTATTTATTCTTGTAAATATCGCAGATTCCCAATACCATTATTCATCCTGCAGAATGATTCCTAACTCAAATCGAATATGTTATTAATCCTAACCATACACTCTTCCATCAATCTAACTTTACAAAAGAGTAGGGACACAGTTTGTCTTACAATACAGGAATGTAGGGGATCTTCCACCTGCTGAGAACCTCAAAGGTCCTTACAGAAATGATCCCTGGAGAAGATGTTGACAGCTATGGAGGACCTGAGAGAGAAAAATTCATTTTCCATGGAAAACAACCAGGTCAAAATGAAGGGATGTGTCTGAATCAGCCTCTCTCTTCTTAATGTAGAGTAGTTGGACCAAATCAGGCATGTGTGGAGAGCTGTTCCCGGGTGCCTATTTTTGATATACAATTCTTAGCTTGAAGTGTCACAGTAAGTAGGGGCAGGCTCCATCTCATGGGAACCTAGGAAGCAACTTTTAGGACAAAGTGTTTGCCAAGGCTGTGACCTCATTCAGTTTCTGAATGAAGTGACCTACCTCACTTCTTTGGTGATGGAACTCTCTGAACTGGGGATCCAAGAAGCCAGGCACCCAGAGTCAGTCCCAGTCCCAGTCCCAGTGGGCTCACATGTTTGTATTTACCAAGGACAGAGTCAGACTTTCTTGGTACCTACTGATGTGAGGATGGCCAAATGCCAGGAGAGCTCTGAAGAGGGCCAGTCCATGAGAAAGCAGGCAGTGTCTCACCACTGGCTCCTGAAAACTTCACTGAGTTGGCCAAGGAGACCAGATCTGAGAGAGTTTCCCAATACTATTATTCATCCCGAAGAATGATTCCTAACCCAAATTGAACATGTTATTAACCCTAACATACACTGTTCCCTCAATCTAACTTTACAGAAGAGCGGGGACAGTGTTGGTCTTACAATACAGGAATGTAGGGGATCTTCCACCTGCTTAGAAACTCAAAGGTCCATGCAGAAATCATTCCTGGAGAAGATGTAGGCAGCTATGAAGGACTTGAGAGAGCAAAAGTCATCTTCCATGGCAAACAACCTGGTCAGGATAAAGGATTGTATCTGAATCAGCCTCTCTCTTATTAATGTAGAGAAGATGGATCAAACCAGGCCTGTGTGGAGAGCTATTCCTGAGTGCCTATGGTTTATATACCATTCTAACTTGTGAAAGTGTCACAGGAAGTAGGGGCATCCTCCATCTCAAGAGACCATAGGAAGCAACTGTTAGGACAAAGTGGTTGCCAAGGGAGTGACCTCTTTCAGTTTCTGAAGGAAGTGACCTCACGTCACTTCCTTGGTGTTGGAACTCTCTGAACTTGGGATCCAGGAAGCCAGGCACCCATTGCCAATCCCAGTTCTACTCCTAGTGGGCTCACTTCTTTGGATTTACCAGGGACAGAGTCAGTCTTTCATGGTACCTACTGATGTGGGGATGGCCAAATGCCAGAAGAGCTCTGAAGAGGGGCCTTTCCTGAGAAAGCAGGTAGTGGCTCATGCTGGCTCCTGAAATCTTCACAGAGTTGCCCACGAAGACCAGATCTGAGACAAGACAGGCTATTTTTGGGGAACATAGTATGACCCACCAGTCAGAGAATACTCCAGATAGTCACAGATGTACTTGGGGGAAGCAGGTGCCTTTGTGGGTGTGGGTGTGGGATTCTGGTTTTGTCTCATGTTCTGAGAATAGGTTAACCAGTACCCTAGTTATTAATTGGTAGTTACATTATGCTTATAGACCCCAGAACTCAGGACAGGTAGAAAAAATAAATAGAACCATTAAATAGACCTTTACGAAATTAATCTTAGAGACCTGCATAAAAGATTGGACTATGCTCCTGCCTTATGCACTGTTTCATGCAAGAAATACTCCCTCTGTTTCTTTGTGTAACCTCACCACCTGTGAAATTCTCTATGGTGCCCTTCCTCCAGTAAGGGACCTAACCCCAACTCTAAGACCTAAGAATCCCTTCCACACCCCCTAGCTTGACAGACTTAAAGCTCTTGAAAGAACTCATTGATATCTGTTCAAACAGCTGGCCACGGCCTATGAAACTGGGGACAAGGGAACTCCACTTCAATATAATGTAAGAGACTTCATCTACATAAGAAGACATCAGGTTTCATTCCTGGAACCCCGATGGAAAGGAACATACCAGGTACTACTTATAACACCTACATCAGTAAATGTATACGGAATCAATTCCTGGATCCATGCCTCTCATCTCAAGCCTGCGCTCTGTCCAGACTCTTGCTGGAAACTGGAAATGACTAGTAACCCTTTCAAATTGTGTATTCACCATATGAATAAGGCTATAGACTCTCCCCTTGGCCACCAGTAGTCCTAAACCTCATCAGGTGGTTCATCAGCGATGGCTGATCACAAATCCTACTAGAGAAGAAGTATGGTCTATCTCGCTTACAGCCCCCATAGGGACCTGGTGGCCATCTCTCCACCCAGACATTTGTCAGCTGGCTATAGGTTTTTCCTATTGGGATATATCTGATAAAGTGGATCCCACTAAAATTCTATTAAATACCTTCTGTATCATCGATAATGGAAACAAATATTATGGATGTAGGGACACACGAGCAAGATGCAGGTTGGCTAGCCCAGATTACTATGTTTGCATGGCAGACTATCAAAGCCACAAAGAGCCACGGCTGTGAGGGGAAAAAGCCAACTTCTTCTGTAAGTCATGGGGATGGTAGCATACAGGGACTGCCTGGTGGAACCCAAACTCCCCATCAAATTCAGTACACAGCATTGGCCATATTACCAATTAGACAACCAAAACCGATGGACCCCAGAAGGCTCTCTAGATCCTCAAATTATGCATGACATTTTTAACTTCTACAAGTGATCAAAAGGGTGGAAGGAGATTCCCCTATGTGAAGACCTTTTCCCTCCTTCACTCACGTCCTGAACTATGCTTCTCCAATAGATCCTAACCCTCAGCCTTCTGCTCCAGACTCTCTGCTTTCACTCCCACCTCAGCAACCTGATTTCTCCCCTCCATTTACTAGATCAAAAAACCAAACCTCGGCCGGTTCTCAGACCATTGCGCCCTTGCTGAGGTATCAGGTACTGAGGTACCCCTCCACCCACTCAGTCCTCTTTTCTCCAGTAAGTGCCCAGAGCAGGTCCCATCAGGTCCTCTTACCAGCTAACCTAAAGCTCAAACCAGCTGAGGAGATCCCTCAGACCACTATCCAAGATGTAATGAAAGTGACCTTTAAAGTTGCCTTGTCATCACTGAAAACAGGTGACTAAGAATTTAAAGTCCCTCACAGGCTTTTTGGGATACTCACTCCTGTCGTCCCCTCTGCTCTACCTGTTCTACTGCTCAAGTTTTTGTTGCCAGGAAAATCACAAACCCCTTTCCCAATATTCTTTTACATCTCTCCTTCCTAATTCTCAGATAAACGGAGCTGCTCTCAGCCTTGCTTTCCACGTCTTGCCCCTCTTCACCAGGCCCACAGAAAAGTCTTATATGACCTTCTCCAGAAGTCTTCACCATTGCTGACTTTAGGACTTTCAGCAAAAGAGTCCCTATAAAAGAATTCAATGTAGATAAACTCCGTGTTTTCATGTCGCCCTGTTCTACTTGGCCAGTGGCTGGAAAAATCAGCACTCCTAAGCTAGACACCCCCTTACGAGTTTTTCACAAAATAAGTGAACAAGGCCTCTGGCCTTGAGCTGGGGATTCACAGAGATGGCTACAATTCTAAGTAAAGAAGTTACCAACTAGGCTCCATGGTAACAGCTGGCAGGGAGAAAAAAAAGAGAAAAAAAAAAAGCTCTCCCTGTCCCAAGTGTCCTTCAAAAGTTAACTTGCCGAGAACAGAGGGAAAAATAACAGAAACAAAAACTGCTTTTTGTGAACTTCTGCAGACTGTGAACTTCTGAGCCCCTTCCCTTACATGTTGGGTACAAATTCTGAAACTACCTAAACTTGGGGTTCAGAAGATTAATTGATTACAACAGAAGCAATACCCTCTAAATCCGTTTGCAACCAAATAGGGCTGTTTCCCTGTCTTCGGTGCTATCTTAGATTCCTTTCCTTTTCCGTACCTACAACAGTATAATTCTATATACTTAAACATTGTTTATGTTTTCATGAAATGGTCAACAGATGTGATTAATTATGTAATGGTGCAGATGTTTCCCAGAGTGTTCTAGGATGATGCATGTTCATTTAAAGATCAAATCGGAGGGCATACAACCTGTTTCCACCGGGAACCTGTATCTCTCACTTTAGCCATCCTATTAGGAATAGGAGTTGCTGCAGGAGTGAGCACAGGAACCCTAGTCCATGGGACACAACAAATGACCCAATTAGAAGCAGCAATAGAAAAAAAATTAAAGATAATAAAACCTCCATCACAGCTTTACAGGAATGTTTAACCTCTCTCTCTGAAGTTGTTTTACAGAACAGGCGAGGGTTAAACCTTCTCTTCATGAGAGAAGGGGGACTTTGTGCTGCATTGAGGGAAGAAGGTTGTTTTTATGCCGACCATACTGGAGTTGTATAAGAACCTATGAGTATATTAAGAAAATGCCTTTAAGAGTGTCAACGAGAGAGAGAGGCCCAAAAAGGGTGGTTTGAGTCTTGGTTCACACAGTCCCTCTGGTTAACTATGCTTTCATCAGCCCAGGCCTGTCCATTAATAATCCTCATATTATTGCTAACTGTAGGACCCTGTTGGCTCAACCATGTAGTTTCCTTTCTCGAAGCTCAAATTGGACAATTTAAACTTATGGTAATCAGACAACAATATACCCCACTAGGAGACATAAAATGTGACACCCTTCAATGATCACTTTCATGATTAAAAGTAACCAGAAGAAGAATTGGGGAATAAAAAGTTAATAAAATAGGTACCTGTCACTTCCTATTTTTCTGTATGCTTAATAAAACACTGTTGAAATCTTGAGAACTGTTTGCTAATCTTGTTCCCAGAATGTGCTGTCCCCAACTGCCAAACTGCAGAATGTACTCCATCATCCCGTTGAAAGCAAACTGCCCACTCTCCCTGACGCATCAATAAATTTCCCTCCCTGCCCTCTCCAAGGAAAGTATATAAGCTCTGTTTAAGCTGTTCTCAGGACTCTCTGCTCTATTCAAGTGAGCTCTGAGCCCCAGCATGCTGGACCCTCAATAAACCCTTTGTTGTTGCATGAGACAGTCTCTTGGTGGTCTCTTCCTCCTATGCCTGCCCGACCATTACAATATTCCAACTCTATATTCTTATAAATATCTCAGGTTCCCAATACCATTATTCATCCAGCAGAATAATTCCTAACCCATATCAAACATGTTATTAAACATAACCATACACTCTTCCCTCAATCTAACTTTACAGAAGAGCAGGCACAGAGTTGGTATTACAATACAGGAATGTAGGGGATTGTTCATCTGCTGAGAACCTCAAAGATCCATGCAGATATGATCACTGGAGAAGATGTAGGCAGCTATGAAGGACCTGAGAGAGCAAAAGTCATCTTCCATGGAAAACAACCTGGTCAGTATGAAGGGTTGTGTCTGAATCAGGCTCTCAAATATTAATGTAGAGAAGATGGACCAAACCAGGCCTGCTTGGAGAGTTGTTCCCAGGTGCCTATGGTTGATATACCATTCTAACTTGTGAAACTGTCACAGGTAGTAGGGGCAGCCTGCATCTCATGGGACCCTTGGAAGCAAATGTTAGGACAAAGTGGTTGCCAAGGCAGTGTCTTCATTCAGTTCCTGAAGGAATTGACCTCACCTCACTTCCTTGTTGATGGAACTATCTGAACTTGGGATCCAGGAAGCCAGGCACACAGAGCCAGTCCCAGTCCCAGTCCCAGTGGTCTCACTTGTTTGGATTTACCAAAGACAGAGTCAGTCTTTCTTGGTACCTACTGATGTGAGGATGGCAAAATGCCAAGAGAGCTCTGAAGAGGGGCCTTTCCTGAGAAAAAGGTAGTTGCTCAATGCTGGCTCCTGACAACTTTACAGAGTTGGCTAAGGAGGACAGATCTGAGAGAGAACATGCCATTTAAAGGGAACATACTGTGGCCCACTAGTCAGAGGACACTCCAAATAGTCTCAGAATTACTTAGGGAAAGGAGGTGCCTTTATGGGTGTAGGTGTAGGTTTGTGGTTTTCACTTGTTCTGAGAATAGGTATCAAAGGCGGTTTGTTTGGATTGAGTGAACTCTTTCTGGTAAGTACTTTGACAAGGCGAGTGTTTTTATGTCTGTATATAAAACAGTGTTCGTGGTTGTAGACATAAGAAGAGAGAATGCATCAATGGATGTGTCCTGTCTAGTAGAAAGCTTGCCAGCCTTCATACTGCCCAATTTATGAATGGACTGCTGCTTGACTTATGGATGGGCAACATCTGCTATCCTCCAAAGTTCCTGTTTTCTTCCTGAATTCTGGCCTCTCTAAAGAATAGGCTCATGTTTTGTGTCCAAGATATGTACCACCTCCAAGCTCTGTGACATGGACATGTACTGGATACCTGAAGGGAATGACGAGCTTCTTAGAAAACTCAGATATCAGTATGACCAGTAAAGTCTCAGTGGAGAAAGCCTGCTTTGTGCCTTTTGCTTACCTATTGTTTTATTGCCCTGAATGTCAGGAAGGTCTCTGCCTCAGGCCTCCCCTTTGTGAAGCCTGAAGAAAAGAGTTCTCAAATTGAAATGAATGGGCATCACCTGTGGCTCTGTGCTTAATTGCTTTGGAAAGGGATGTGTCTGAATCCGCCTCTTGGCACTGTGTGAGGCTGTGGCTTAGATTCTCAGCACTAGATGGATCCAAAGAAATATCTCATGTGTGCATCCAATACAAAAATGGCTAAAAGAGCAGATATTGTAGATGAAGTCTCTCGCCTTCCTATGTAAAGTTCCTGACCTCCATTAAGTGAGAATAGTGATACTTTGGGTCAAATGAGATATTTAAAGCCCTGTAGAGGCTAGCCTATAGGTGCATGGGTTTTCTCATGATTCCAATTCACATAAAGAATCTAAACCGCACAGTAATTAGGCCTCAAATTGGAGAAGCAAAGCAGCATTAACGGCATGCCTATTTGATCACTCTTGGTTAACAGGAAGGGTTTCTAGGCCACACAGACTTTAGGAAAATGAGGGAAAAAGGGAGCTTATTTTGGACACTGTTGTGGGCTGCGCCCCTCATGGAAACCTGCTACCAGAGGTAATGATTAGTGTCTATATGGAAGAAGATGAGGGCCATGTGGGAGTGTTTTGGTTTTAATTGTGGACATTTGTATCGTGGTTGGAAGAGATGACTGGGTCCACCTGGGCTTGAACTCTGGTGTGACTCCCATTAGAGACTGAGTTCTGGAACTGACCTCAGAGCAGTATTGCCATGAATTTTGTCGGGATTTTATTAGGCCACGCATGAGAGTGACCCTTGGAAACTGAGATCTAAGGCCAGTGTGGATTTCCACAGAGCACTGGGAATCTCAGCCAGGATATAACATGATTTTATTTTTAAAGACTTGGCAGCCATAGTTGAGAGTCAAAACACACATGGAACTCACATTGTAGACCTCAATGGGTCTGGCTTCATGTGACCTTTTGGCCACTCTTTGGGAAGACTTGCCTGTGAGAGTTCTTCAGAGCATTCATTGAAATGAGCTTCCTCACCATTTAATGGTTCCTGAATTAATTGAAACCCATAGTGCCTCCAACTTCATCCTTGAAAAATGGCTAGATAAATACCATGAAATTTTTGAAATTCCCATTACCAGGTGGCACTGGAGAAACTTTGGATGTCCTGTTGCTGATCATGAGTATACCAGACGGTGCCTTGATTGACTGGGTTTCATGAAAATGGTGTAGATCAGATATGCCAGTAAGTTGGAGCCTGCTGAGCAGTGGGCCTAGAGCAATGTTGGGCAGGTGTGTGACACAAAATATGCGCTGGGGCCATTTCGATCTGCCATTGGCTTCCAAATGCCTTGTGACTGACAGGATGCAGCCAGCAGACCCTTATTTGTAAAGGCATCTTGTTATATGGAGAGTTTTGACCCTGTCCCTTACTTTTGGAAACTCCTCTACCACCTCCAAGTTTGTGAACTCCTGATCATATTCCATTCCAGATTTGTATTCTCAGAATTCCTAACTCTTTTTCCCTAATTGTGTCTTACTTGGGGTGAAAGTATTGTCAAGGCATTGTTCTGGATGAGAGTGGGAAAAATTTTGTGTAGCACATATTTGCATACACATTGGATTCATTTTCCAATTTTCCATTCAGAATACTAAATCCCTGACACTAACATATACCCTATTAGACTCTGACTACTAATCCTAATATGGTGGAGTAAAATAACCCAAATGGAATAGAAATACAAGCAGTTCAGAGAAGGCATGGTGTGTAGTTGGAATTGTCTTTTGCATTATATTGGGTAGAAGGTATAAACTAGTTAATTTTTTTATTGAAAGAGTTCTCCATGTGTTTTTAAAGTAAACAAATGTATGAATTCGTGTCTCCCTTTCTCCGTAGCATATTCAGCACATGTATTTTTATATGCACATACAGAATCCTATCTGGTACCACTCGTACAATCTTGTGAGGTGGCTTACTTGGCAGATACAAATTGCGAGAAGACATCACAGCTCCTTAACACTGTTGGAACAGAAAATTAAACCTATGGGTGAGCTTCCTAGATGAACAACATTATACATAAATCCATGTTCAGTAAAATGAATATTTTTGCATCTGTGGGTGATTTATATTTCATGGTGAATTTCGATTGGCATATATATTGCTACTTTTTAATGTCTGTGTGTATATATATATATATATATATATATATATATATATATATATATATATACAGTCTCCAGATTTTTCAAAATATGAAATATATTTGTCTTATTACACACTTCCTAAATTCATTCATATTCATGTATGTGGATTTATAATCAAATTTTCACATGATTATTCTCAGAAATATTCATCCACCTGAAATACATATTTTTTCCTACTAGTGAAAACTAACTTCAGTGAATGTTGCATACAAATCCTAATATTTCTACAGTAACTGACCCAGTTTAACATCAATGCGAGTAGATTCCAATGGGACATGCTGTGTGTTTTGACGTTCATTTTTATTCAACACTGGTACATTATGATTTCTTCAGTTTATGCACATCATAGGATATATTTTTCATCCACAGTTTCGCAAATTTATAGGCATTTGTTTCACTTTCAATCAATTCCTTCTTCAGAACACATGTATTCATCCATGTTTCTTGACTGGTCTTTTCATGAGACTTCTTTACAAAACACATTATTTTCAATTTTCATAATCATTTTTGAAGCGAAACTCAGACACCGTTCATGATAAACAATAACACTAATATTAACAATAGATGTATAACTGGTTGGAATGAATGATTTTATATCAATATAAGATATCTTAAATATTTTCAGATATCAATTCCATCCATTATTTAAAGTGGAATCAGCTATATTATTTATTCACTGTGTGGTCAATTCATGCATTATCTCTATATTCATAGACACAGGGCACACCTCTTTGTACAACCAATACTTATGTATATGTCTTCTAAATATTACTGCCAGAAATGGTGTAAGAAATACTCATGTCACCAGATCTACATACACATTTTATGACAGTAATATTCGGGACACAAAAAGTAAATGTCACACTTATGATTGTACCGGAGTCTGAATGGAAAGTGAACATGGATTACTAAAAACATTCCTGTCCATGTTGCCTAATCCTCTCAATTATCAATCCTGTTGGTGACTACATATTTGTTTCTTCCAAAGATTATATATTCAAACTCTACCCTGTTGAAAATGCCTAATCATATCACTCACTTTATACTTTGCCTGATTTCATTATGTCTCTATTGATATGTGGTTTCCTACATATTTTCCCCAGTTCATCATTGTGACTGACCCTTCACATGAAGTTATGTTTACTTTCACTCTCTAACCAAAACACTATTGCGATAGAACATATATTCCAAATCCTATATTGACACTTCTTCCTAAACCTACTATCTACCTAATCCTACCGACTACCCGTTTTTGACTGGATGTCCTCTTCGACATTCAATCATCCAAGGTACAAGGTTCTATGCCATTATATATCTATTTTTCTGAGACATCTGTGCACAATGTAAATCAAAGTTAAGTATCCCAATCAAGGGCCCAATGCCCTCTAGGCTTCAAAATTACCTAGATTTCTGTTTTTATTCATATATTTAACCTCTATATTTTTATAAATATCGCAGGTTCCCAATACCATTATTCATCCCGCAGAATGATTCCTAACCCAATTCAAACATTTTATTAACCCTAAGAATACACTGTTCCCTCAATCTAAATTTAACGAAAAGCAGGGACGGAGTTGGTCTTACAATACAGGAATGTAGGGGATCTTCCACCTGCTGAGAACTTCAAAGATCCATGTAGAAATGAACCCTGGGGAAGATATAGTCATCTATGAAGGACCTGAGAGAGCAAAAGTCATCTTCCATGTCAAACACCCTGGTCAGGATGAAGGGATATGTCTGAATCAGCCTCTCTCTTCTTAATGTAGAGGAGAAGGACCAAACCAGGCCTGTGTGGATAGCTATTCCCGGGTTCCTAAGGTTGACATACCATTCTAACTTGTGAACATTTCAGAGGAAGTAGGGGAACCCTCCATCTAATGGGACCCTTGGAAGCAACTATTAGGACAAAATGGTTTACAAGACAGTGAATTCATTCAGTTCCTGAAGGAAGTGACCTCACCTCACTTCCTTCGTGATGGATCTCTCTGAACTTGGGATCCTGGAAGCCAGGCACACAGAGCCAGTCCCAGTCCCAGTCCCAGTGGGCTCACTTGCTTGGATTTACCAAAGACAGAGTCAGTCTTTCTTTGTTCCTACTGATATTATGATGCCAAAAGCAAGGAGAGCTCTGAATAGGGGCCTTTCCTGAGAAAGCAGGTAGTGGCTCAAAATTCCCTTCTGACAACTTAAAAGAGTTGGCCAAGTAGACCAGATCTGAGACAGGACAGGACATTTCGGGGGAACATTGTATGGCCCACCAGTCAGAGGACACTCCGTAGAGTCACAGACCTACTTGGGGGAGGAGGTGACTTTGTGGTTGTGGTTGTGGGTTTATGATTTTGTCTCATCTTCTGAGAATAGGTAGGAAAGGCGGTTAGTTTTTTTTTTTTTGGAGTGTACTGTTTCTAGTAAGTCGTTTGACAAGGCGAGTGTTTCTATGTCTGTGTATTCCACTGTGTCCGTGGTTGTATACATTAGAAACGAGAATGCATCAATGTATTTGTCCTGTCTAGTAGAAAGCTTCCCAGCATTCAACCTGCCCAATTTATGAATGGGTTGCGGCTTTCCTTAAGGATGGGCAACACCTACTATCTTCCTAATTACCAATTTTCTTCCTGAATTTTTTCCAATCTCCAGAATTGGCTCATGTTTTTTTGTCCAAGATATGTACCACCTCCAAGCTCTGTGACATGGCCATGTACTGGATATCTGCAGGGAATGGCGAGCATCTCAGAAAACTCAGATATCAGTGTGACCAGTAAAGTATCAGTGGAGAAACCCTGCTTTGGGCCTTTTGCTTACATAATGTTCTGTTGCCCTTAATTTCAAGAAGTTCTTTGCCTCAGGCCACCCCTTTGTGAAGCCTGAGGAAAACAGTTTTCAAATGGAAATGAATGGGCATCACCTGTGGCCCTTTGCTTTATTGCTTTGGAAAGGGATGTGTGTGATTTAGCCTCTTGGCCCTGTGTGAGGCTGTGGCTTAGATTCTCAGCACCTGATGGATCTAAAGAAAGATCCCATGTGTGCATCCAAAACCAAAATGGCCAAAAGAGCAGTCCTTGTGGATGACGTCTCACCTTCCTCTGTGAGGTTCCTGACTTCCATCAATAGGGATCCTTTGGGTCAGAGGAGTTCTCCAAAGCCCTGCAGAGGTGCTTGGGTTTTCTCATGACTCCAATTCACATAAAGAATCTTAACCTCTGAGTCAGTTGGCCTCAAAGTAGAGAAGCGGTGTAGTCTTCACAGCATGCCTATTTCATCACGCCTGGTTCACAGAAAGTATGTCCAGGCCACCCTGACTTTAGCAAATGAGTGGCAAGGGAGCTTATTTTGGACACTGTCTTGGACTGCGCTCCTCATGAAAACCTCCAGCCAGAGGTTATGATGAGTGTCTATATGGAAGAAAATGAGGGCCATGTCGAAGTGTTTTGGTTTTAATTGTGGTCATTTGTGTGTCAGTTGGAAGAGATAACTGTGTTCACCTGGGCTTGAACTCTTGTGTGATTCCACTTAGAGACTGCTTTCTGGAACTGACCTCAGTGAAGTATTGCCATGAATTGTTTTGAGATTTTAGGAGGCCACGCATGAGATTCGCTCTTGGTATCTGTGATCTAGGCCCAGGGTGGCTTTGCACAGAAAACTGGGAATCTTTGCAAGGATATCACATGATTTTATTCTGAAAGACTTGGCAGCCATCGTTGAGAGTCAAAACACACATGGACCTAACATTGTAGACCTCAATGGGCCTTGCTTATGTTACCATTTGGCCTCTGTTTCTGTAGCCTTGCCTATGAGAGTTCTCTAGAGCTTTCATTGAAATGAGCTTCCTCACCATTTAATGGTTCCTGAATTAATTGAAACCCAGAGTGTCTTAAATTCATTTTTGAAAAATGGCTAGATAAATACCATGCAAGTTTTGAAATTCCCATGACCAGGTGGCACTGGAGAACCTTTGGATATCTGGTTCCTGATCATGAGTGTACCAGACAATGCCTTGATTGACTGGGTTTCATGAAAATGGAGTAGAACAGAGATGCCTGTAAGTTGGAGCCTGCTGAGTAGTGGGCCTAGAGCTGTGGTGTAAAGGTGTGTGATAAACATCTGTGGTGGGGCCATGTGAATATGTCTTTGACTTCCAAATGGCTTGTGACTGACATGCTGCTGCCAGCAGACCCTTATATGTAAAGGCATCTTATTATATAGAGGGGTTTCAGGGCAATGTTCAGAATCAGGTTGCTCTTGTCAAGGGGGCAAGCTATGTGGGATAGAAGCCTGGTTGGTGCATTCTCCTGTAAACCCTGACCCACCACACCTGACAGAACTCCCTCCAGCACTGTGTCCCTGATGAACTCCTTGTATTTTTTGAAGCAACACCAAACTATGAGTGCAGCAGCCAGAAACACCACGAAAAGTGGAGGATGACCAAATGACTTCACAGTCCACGCGGGCAGACACTTAGACCCAGGTGGCCAAAGTTTGCCGACAAAGATAGAATTCATCACTGCTGCCTAATGTTCATTGGAAAACAAGAAACCATGTCCTCCAGGTCACATAGATGCCATTCCAGATTGATGGTCTCACTACAAAGGAAGCTAAATCTCCTGACAACAACATATAGTTTAAGTGCCCAAACTCAGAGGCAGTTTGTCAAGAAGTCTTTAGGCCAAAAGAACTTCATGTTTGTGGAGTGTTTACCCTATCCCTTACTTTTGGATACTCCTGTCCCAACTCCAAGGTTGTGAACTCCTGAGCATTTTCCATTCCGGATATGTATTCAAAAATTTTCTAACTCTTCTCCTCTAATTGTGTCTTACTTGTGGTGAAGGAAATGTCAAGGCATTGTTCTGGATCAGAGTGGGGAGATTTTTGTGTAGCACATATTTGAATACACATGAGATTAATTTTCCTATTTTCCATTCGAAATTCTGAATCCCTGACACTTACCCATACCCTACTAGACTCTCACTACTAATCCTAATATGATGGAGAAAAATAACCCAAACAAAATAGAAATACAACCAGTTCAGAGGAGGCCTGTTGTATAGTTGGACTTGCCTTTTGCATGATAAAGGGTAGGTGTTACAAATCTAGTCAATTTTTAAATGAAAAAGTTCTCCATGTGTTTTTAAAGTTAACAAATATGTGAATTCTTGTTTCCCTTTCTCTGAAGCCTATTCAGAACATGTATTTTTAATGCACATATTGAATCCTACCTGGTATCACACTTATATTTTTGTGAGGTGGATGACATGGCAGATACAAATTGTGAGAAGAGATCACTCCTCCTAAACACTGTTGGAACTGAAAATTCAACCTATGGGTGAGCTTCCTAGTTGAACAACATTTTACTTAAATCCATGTTTAGTAAAATAAATATTTTTGCTTCAATGGATGATATATATTTCATGATGAATTTCTATTGGCATATATTGCCAGTTTTTAATGTCTCTGTGTGTGTTTTTTGTATATATATATATATATATATATATATATATATATATATATATATATATTCTCCAGGTTCTTCAAAACATGAAATATATGTGTCTTTTATACACTCCATAAATTTATTCATGTTCATGTACTTGGATTTATAATCAACTTTTCAGAAGATTATTCCAGAAATATTCATCCACCTGAAATTCATATTTGTTACCTAGTACTGAAAGCTAACTTCAGTGAACGGTGCACACAAATCCTAATATTTTTATAGTAACTGACCCAGTTTAATATCAAAGCAAGTTGATTCCTATGGGACATGTTATGTATTTTGACGTTTATTTCTATTCAACAGTGGTAAATTACTATTTCTTCTTTTTTTGCAGATCATAGGATATATATTTAATCCAAAAGTTATCAAATTTACAGGTATTTGTTTCACTTTCAATCACTTCCTGCTTCAGAACACACGTATTCCTGCAGGTTACTTGACTGGTCTTATCATGAAACTTCTTTCCAAACACATTATTTTTGATTTTCATAATGATTTTTGAAGCAAAATATACACAATTTTCATGATTATCCATAACCCTAATATTTCCATTAGATGTATAAATGGTTGTAATGAATGTATGTGTATCAATATAAGATTTCATGTATATTTTCAGATATCAATTCATTCCATTATTTAAAGTTGGAACCAGTTATATTTTTAATTCTCAGTATGGTCTCTTCATGCATTATCTCAATATTCATAAACACATGGTACACCCATTTGTACCCCCAATACTAATTTATGCATCTTCAAAATATTGCTCCCAGAAACAGTGGAAGAAATACTCCACCTGATCTACATATACATTTTATCACTGTAATAATCTGGACACAAAATGCAAAGTTCACCTTTATGATTGTACCAAAGCCTAAATGGAAATTGACCATGGATTACTAAAACATCTATGTCTAAATTGCCTAATGCTCTCAAATGTCATACTATTTGTGACTCCATATTTATTTTTCCCTAAGATTATACAGTCAAGTTCAACCCTGTTGAAAATGTCTAATATTATCACTCACTTTTTACTATACCTGATTTCCTAATGTCTCTATTGATATCTGCTTTGCTACATATTTTCCCCAGTTCATCATTGTGAGTGACCCTACACATGTGCTGATATTGACATTCACTCTCTAACCGAAACCCTATTGTTAAAGAACTTTTGGTCCAAAGTCTATACTCGCCCTCATTTCAACACCTACCGACTATCTTCCTGATCCTACAGACTATCCCTGTTTGATTGGATGTTCTCTTCTACATTCAATCATCCAAGGTACAAGGTCCTATTTCATTGTATATCGATTTATCTGAGACATCTGTGCATAACATAATTCAATGCTAAGTATCCCAATCAAAGGCCCAATGCCCTTCTGGGCTTCAAATCCTACCTAGATTTCTGTTTTCATACTTATATTTCACCTATATATTCTTAAAAATGTCACAGGTTCCCAATACCATTATTAATTGAGCGGAATGATTCCTAACCCAAATCAAACATGTTATTAACCTTAACCATACACTGATCCCTCAATCTAACTTTTCAGAAGAGCAGGGACAGAGTTGGTCTCAAAATACAGGCATGTAGGGGATTCTCCACCTGCTGAGAACCTAAAAGGCCCATGCAGAAATGATCCATGGAGAAGATGTAGGCAGCTATGAAGGACCTGAGAGAGCAAAAGACATCTTCCATGGTGAATAACCTGGTCAGGATAAAGGGTTGTGTCTGAATCAGCCTCTCTTTTTTTCATATAGATAAGATGGACCAAAACAGGCCTATGTGGAGAGCTGTCCCTAGGTGCCTATGGTTGATATACCATTCTAACCTGTGAAAGTATCACAGGAAGTAGGGGCAGCCTCCATATCATGGGACCTTTGGAAGCAACTGTGAAGGCAAAGAGGTTGCCAAGATAGTGACCTCATTCAGTTCCTGAAGGAAGTGACCTCATCACACTTCTTTGGTGATGGAACTGTCTGAACTTGGTATCCAGGAAGCCAGGCACTCAGAGCCAGTCACAGTCCCAGTCCCAGGGGTCTCAATTTTTTTGATTTACCAAGGAGAGAGTCAGAGTTTCTTGGTAACTACTGATGTGTGGATGGCCAAATGCCAGGAAAGCTCTGAAGAGGGGCCTTTTCTGAGAAAGCAGGTAGTGGCTCACCACTGGCTCCTGACAACTTCACAGAGTTGGACAAGGAGACCAGATCTGAGAAAGGACAGGCCATTTCAGTGGAACATAGTATGACCCACCAGTCATAGGACACTCTGGATAGTCACAGTCCTACTTGGGGGAAGGAGGTGCCTTTGTATGTGTGTGTGTGTTTGTGGTTTTGTCTCATGTTCTGAGAATAGGTAGTAGCGGCGGTTTGTTTGGTTTTGAGTGAACTGTTTCTAGTAAGTCATTTGACAAGGCGAGTGTTTCTATGTCTCTGAATCCCACTGTGTCCGTGGTTGTAGACAGTTGAAAAGAGAATGGATCAATGGATTTGTGTTGTCTAGTAGAATGCATCCCAGCATGTATCCTGCCAAATTTATTAATGGTCTGAGGCTTTCCTTATCGATGGGCAACACCTGCTATCTTTCTAAGTTCCTGTTTTCTTCCTGAATTCTGGCCAATATCCAGAATAGGCTCATGGTTTTCTCTCCAAGATATGTACCACCTCCAAGCTCTGTGACATGGCCATGTACTGGATAGCTGAAGGGAATGGAGAGCATCTCAGAATACTCAGATATCAGAGTGACCATTTAAGTCTCATTGGAGAAACCCTGCTTTGGGCCTTTTGCTTACCTATTGTTCTGTTGACCTGAATGTCAGCAAGGTCTTTGCCTCAGGCCATCTCTTTTTGAAACCTGAAGAAAACAGTTTTCAAATGGAAATGAATGGACATCCCCTGTGGCTCTTTTTTTAATTTCTTTGGAAGGAGATGTGTCTGATTCAGCCTTTTGGCCCTTTGTGAGTCTGTGGCTTAGATTATCAGCACCTGATGGATCTAAAGAATGATCCCATGTATGCATTCAAACCAAACTGGCCAAAAGAGCAGTCATTATGGATAAAGTCTCTCACCTTCCTTTGTAAGGTTCATGACCTCCATCAAGTGAGAATAGGGATCCTTTGGGTCAATTGAGTTCTTAAAACCCTGCAGAGCCTAGCCCATAGGTGCTTGGGTTTTCTGATTACTCCAATTCACATAAAGAATCTAAACCCCACAGTCAGTAGGCCTCAAATTGGTGAACCGAAGTAGTATTAATGGCAGGCCTATTTGACCACTCCTGGTTCACAGGAAGGTTGTCCAGGCCACCCTGACTTTAGGCAAACCAGAGGCAAGGGAGCTTATTTTGGACACTGTCTTGGGCTGCGCCCCTCATGGAAACCTTTAGCCAGAGGATATGATGAGTGTCTATATGGAAGAATATGAGGGCCATGTGAGAGTGTTTTGGTTTTAATTGTGGTCATTTGTGTGGCAGTTGGAAGAGATGACTTGTAAGATTCCAGCAGACGTCGGAGGAAGAGACTACCAAGAGACTGGCTCATGCAACAGCAATGGGGATTTATTGAGGATCCAATTCAGTTCGCTGGGGCTCTATGCTCACTCAACAAGCAACAGCGGCCCAGATCCCCGAGAAGAGGTTAAGCAGTGCTTCAGTACACTTTTTGGGTAGGCAGAGGCTTTATATATATCAGAGGAAATCATCTTGATCAGCCGGAAAATCGAACAACAACTCTCAAACTTGATTAGCACATTCATTGGTGGAATCAGGTTGGGCGGGGGTGATAGGTCGATCCTAAGGAGGGGGGTACATTCAAACTGATTGGTTTGGGCCCTGATATGCTTAGGTGCCAAGCTGCACAGGGTCCTAGATTATTAAACAACTGGATGGTCAGGGGGAATATTTAATGGGCAGTGAAAGGAATTGTCCTAACAGCTACAGGAATTTCAGGTTTTAGGTTTAGCATGGGAACTTAACAATACCTGGTCCTTTACATTTTAACTCAGGCTTTGTAGCTTAGAAACTTTACAACACCCGCTATTTTACACTTTAACTTCAATTTCTTTTACCCTAACAGACTGGGTCCGCCTGGGTGTGAACTCTGGTGTGATTCCCCTTAGACACTGAGTTCTGGAACTGAACTCAGAGAAGAGGTGTCATGAATTGTGTTGGGATTATAAGAAGCCACACATGAGAGTTGCCCTTGGAAACTGAGATCTAGGCCCAGGGTGACTTTCCACAGAGCATTGGAAATTTCAGCCAGGATATCACATGATTTTATTCTGAATGACTTGGCAGCCATAGTTGAGAGTCAAAACACACATGAAACTCACACTGTAGACTTCAATGAGCCTGGTTTCATGTGACCTTTTGGCCACTCTTTGAGAAGCCTTGTCTGTGAGAGTTCTATAGAGATTTCATTGAAATCAGCTTTCTCAAAATTTAAAGGTTCCTGAATGAATAGAAACCCACAGTGCCTCCAACTTCATCCTTGAAAAATGGCTAGATAAATACCATGAAATTTTTGAAATTCCCAGGACCAGGTACCACTGGAGAAAGTTTGGATGTCCGGTTTCTGATCATGAGTATAACAGACAGTGCCTTGATTCACTGGGTTTCATGCAAATGGTGTAGAACAGAGATGCCAGTAAGTTGGAGCCTTCTGAGTACTGGGCATAGAGCAGTGGAGGGCAGGTGTGTGATAAAACATCTGTGGTGGGGCCATGGGGATCTTCCATTGTCTTCCAAATGGCTTGTGACTGACATGGTGCAGCCAGCAGACCCTTATATGTAAAGGCATCTTGTTATTTGGAGAGGTTTCAGGGCAATGTTCAGAATCAGGATGCTATGGTCAAGGGAAAAGCTATGTGGGATAGAAGCATGGTTGGTGCATCCTCTTGCAGACCCTTACCCACCACAGGTGACAGAACTCCCTCCAGCACTGTACCAGGTGAACTACTTGTATTTCGTGAAGCAAATAACAAACTCCCAGTGCAGCAGTAAGAAATACCACGAAAAGTGGAGGATGACCAAATGGCTTCACAGTCCACACAGAGAGAAACTTAGCCCCCAGTGGACACTGTTAACCTACATAGAGAGAAATCAGCACTGCTGCCTCATGTTCAGTGGAAAATAAGAAACTATGTCCTCCAGGTCACATACATGCACACCCAGCTTTGATGGTCTCACTACAAAGGAAGCTCCTGACAAATACTTATATTTCAAGTGCGCAACCTCAGAGGCAGTTTCTCAAGAAGTCTTTAGGCCAGCAGAGCTCCATGTTTGTTGAGTGTTTACCCTGTCCCTTACTTTTGGAAACTCCTCTACCACCTCCAAGGTTGTGAACTCCTGAGCGTATTCCATTCCAGATATGTATTCACAGAATTTTTAACTCTTCTCCTCTAATTGTGTCTTACTTCAGGCGAGGGTAATGTCAAGGCATTTTTCTGTATGAGAGTGCAAAAATTTGTGTGCAGCATTTATTTGAAATACTGAATCCCTGACATTAACCCATATCCTAATAGACTCTGACTACTAATCCTAATATGATGGAGAAAAATAACTCAAACAAAATAGAAATACAAGCATTTCATAGGAGGCATGGTGTATAGTTGGACTTGCTTTTGCATTATATAGGGTAGGAGTAATAAATCTAGTCAATTTTTAATTGAAATAGTTTTCCGTGTGTGTTTAAAGTTAACAAATATGTAAATTACTGTCTCCCATTCTCTCTAGCTTATTCAGAACATGTGTTTTTATATGCACATATAGAATCCTACCTGGTTATCACACATACAGTCTCATGAGGAGGCTGATTGGCAGATACAAATTGTGAGAAATGACCACTCCTCGTAAACGCTGTTGGAACTGAAAATACAACCCATGGGTGAGCTTCCTATTTGAACAACCTTATACAAAAATCCATGTTCAGTGAAATTAATATTTTTGGATCTGATGATGATATATATTTCACGATAAATTTCGATTGGCATATATATTGCAATTTTTAATGTCTCTCTGTGTGTGTGTGTGTATATATATATATGTATATATATATATATATATATATATATATATATATATATATATGCACTCTGTCTAGATTTTTCAAAATATGAAACATGTGTCTTATTGTAGACTCCCTAAATTCATTTATATTCATGTATGTGGATTTATAATCAACTTTTCACAAGATTATTCTCAGAAATACTCATCCACCTAAAATACATACTTGTTTCCTAGTACTGAAAACTAACTTCGTTGAATGTTGCATACATATCCTAACATTTCTACAGTAACTGACCCTGTTTAACATCAATTCAAGTAGATTACTATGGGACATGATGTGTATTTTGAAGTTCATTTTTATTCAACACTGGTACATTGCTATTTCTTCAGTTTATGCACATCATAGGATACATATTTCATCCACAAGTTAGCAAATTGATAGGCATTTGTTTCACTTTTAGTCACTTCCTGCTTCAGAACACATGTATTTCTCCATGTTTCTTGACTGATATTTTCATGAGACTTCTTTCCAAACACATTGTTTTCGATTTCCGTAATCACTTTTAAAGCAAAACCCACACACTTTTCATGATAACCCATAACCCTAATATTACCATTAGATGTATAACTCGTTGGAATGAATGACTGTATATCAATATTAGATTTCTTATATATTTTCAGATATCAATTCAATCCATTATTTAAAGTGGAACCAGTTATATTATTTATTCACATGATGGTCAATTGATGCATTATCAATATATTCTATGACACAGGGTATACCCTTTGTACCCCCAATACTAATTTATATTTCTTCAAAATAGTGCTCCCAGAAATGGTGGAAGAAATACCCATGTCACCTGATCTACATATACATTTTATCACAGTAATATTCTGGACACATAAAACAAAGGTCACTCCTATGATTGTACCAAAGCCTAAATGGAAAATGAGCATGGATTACTAAATGCACCCATGTCCAGGTTGCCTAATGCTCTCACATGTCAATCCTATTGGTGACTACATATTTGTTTCTTTCTAACATTATATATCCAAACTCAACCCTGTTGAAAATGTCTAGTCCTATGACTCAGTTTATACTTTGCCTGATTTCCTAATGTCTCTATTAATATCTGCTTTCCTCCATATTTTCCCCAGTTCATCATCGTGACTGACTCTTCACATGTGCTAACATTTACATTCACTCTCAACTGAAACCATATTGCTAAAGAACTTTTGGTCCAGATCCTATACTCACTCTTCTTCCTAAAACTACTATCTCCTGTTCCTACCGAGTATTCCTTTTTGACTTGATGTTCTCTTCTACATTCAATCATTCAAGGTACATGGTCCTATGCCATTGTATATCGATTTATCTGAGACATCTGTTCAGAACGTAATTCAACGCTAAGTATCCCAATCAAGTTCCCATGCCCTTCTCGGCTTCAAATCTTAACTAGATTTCTGTTTTCATACTTATATTTCACCTATATATTCTTGTAAATATCGCAGGTTCCCAATACTGTTATTCAACCCTCAGAATGATTCCTCACCCAAATCGAACCTGTTATTCACCCTAATCATACACTCTTCCCTCAATCTAACTTTACAGAAGAGCAGGGAAGGAGTTGGTATTTCAATACAGGAATGTAGGCGATCTTCCACCTGTTGAGAACCTCAAATGTCCTACATAAATGACACCTGGATAAGTTGTAGGCAGCTATGAAAGACCTGAGAGAGCAAAAGTCATCTTCCATGGAAAACAACCTGGTCAGGATGTAGGGATATGTATGAATCAGCCTCTCTCTTATTAATGTAGAGAAGATGGACCAAACCAGGCCTGTGTGGAGAGCTGTTCCTGTGTGCCTATGGTTGATATACCATTCTAACTTGTGAAAGTGTCACAGGAAGCAGGGGCAGCCTCCATCTCATAGGACCCTTGGAGTCAACTCTTAGGACAAAGTGGTTGCCAAGGCAGTGAACTCATTCAATTCCTGAAGGAAGTGACTTACCTCACTTCCGTGGTGATCAAACTCTCTGAACTTAGATCCAGTAAGCCAGGCACCCAGAGCCAGTCCAAGTCCCAGTCTTAGTGGTCTCACTTGTTTTGATTTTCCAAGGATAGAGTCAATCTTTCTTGATACCTACCGATGTGGGAATGGCCAAATAACAGGAAAGCTCTCAAGAGGGGCCTTTTCTGAGCAAGCAGGTAGAGGCTCACCCCTGGCTTCTGACAAGTTCACAGAGTTGACCAAGGAGACCTAATCTCATACAGGACAGGCCATCTCAGGGGAACATAGTGTGGCCCACCAGTCAGAGGACACTCCGGATAGTCACAGACCCATTTGAGGGAAGGAGGTGCCTTTGTTATGTGGGTGTGGTTTTTTGGTTTGTCTCATATTCTGAGAATATGTAGGAAAGGTGGTTTGTTTGGTTTGTAGTGAACTGTTTTTAATAAGTCATTTGACAAGGCGACTGTTTCTATGTCTGTGTATCGCACTGTGTCCGTGGTTGTAGACATTAGAAAAGAGAATGATTCAATGGATGTGTCCTGTCTGGTAGAAAGCTTCCCAGCATTCATCCTGCCCGATTTATGTATGGACTTTGGCTTGCCTTATCGATGGGCAACACCTGCTAATTTCCTAAGTTGCTGTTTTCTTCCTGAATTCTGGCCACTCTCCAGAAGAGGCTCATGGTTTTGTGTCCAAGATATGAATCACTTCCAAGCTCTGTGACATGGCTATGTTCTGGATAGCTGAAGTGAATGGCGAGAAGCTCAGAAAACTCAGATCACTGTGACCAGAAAAGTCTCAGTGGATAAACCCTGCTTTGGGACTTTTGCTTACATATTGTTCTGTTACCCTGAATGTCAGGTAGTTCTTTGCCTCAGGCCACCCCTTTGTGAAACCTGAAGAAAACAGTTTTCAAATGGAAATGAATGGAAATCACCTGTGGCTCTTTGCTTAATTGCTTTGGAAAGGGATGTGTCTGAATCAGCCTCTTAGCTCTGTGTGAGGCTGTTGATTAAATTCTCAGCCCCTTATGGATCTAAACAAAGATCCCATGTGTGCATCCAAAACCAAAATGGCCGAAAGTACAGTCATTGCAAATGAAGTCTTTCGCCTTCCTCTGTAAGGTTCCTGACCTCTATAAAGTGAGAATAGGGAAGATAGACCAAGCCAATTGATGTCTCCTATTGGAAAATTTGTACCACCAATGAGAGCATCAGCAAAATTACCCCAACACTACCACAAGTCGCTGCACCAACAGATAGTTCACAATGCATACATGTTAGTTCACAATGCATACAAGTGATATATATTCCAGGCAAGTTCTGCAAGCAGTTCAGTGATGGCTATTGCAGAAGCTGTAGATTGGTTTTATCTTTGTCTTCACCAGCACTGGGTTGAAGATTGGAATTCTGGCAATAATGGCTAAAGAAAAAATTACTTACCATTCCAGAAGGCACTAAAAAACCCAATTATCTTAACAATTTACATTATCTCGAAGAGAATTATTAAATATAATGAAAAGGAAAGGTGAAAGTCAACAAACAGTTCTGCTAAACTCCTTTTTTTGTTCACATATTAAAACAATCCTCAACAGTTGTTTACCCAATTTAAATTAAACTATTTAAATCACGTGAATAAAAAAAAATTTGGATTCATTTTTTCATGAGCGCACATCATATATGATATATGGATATATGTACATTCAAACATAAAACACAAAACACAAGTGTGCACAAATAATATAATATATACAACACATAACATAATAGTAAAGGCCTTATAACTTTTTACAGGTGAAATCACCATTGGAATGTCTAAAAACTCTATAGTCAAAAAATAGAACTGATCAGCAAAACATTAACCTAGGTCTGTATGAGCTCAAAAAAAAATAAAATAAAAAATAGAACTTCATGATGTGGGAAAGGGCAATAATAAAATAGATATTGAAAAAAGCATCCTGGTTCTGTCGCAGATGTAAGGATAGCCAAACTGGAGTTTTGGATATCAGCTGTTATGAATTTGAGCCAAATCATCTTCTTTTTGGTCTATAGAAATCACTTTAGTTAATTTCTCTGGAATCCATATTGCCTGCTGTTCTTCCTGTGGAAACACACAAACAGACCCCTGACTAAAGACAATCACTGGGTCAGGACTTTAGTTAATCTCTCCAAAATCCAAATCAGCTGCTGTTCTTCCTGTGGAAACACACAAACAGACGCCCAACTCCAGACAATTACTGGGTCAACACTTTTCCATTGTCCTATTAGAATATCCTTCCAAAGGACCTTGGGCTTATGCACATTTTTTTGAAACATATGCCTTTCCACAGCACTAAGTCCTGATGAATCCAAGATTAAAAAGTTTAGAGTAAAAAGCGTTAATTTAAGTTTATCTTTGGGGAATATATACCCCTTCTCAATTCCGTCTTTGTGCTTTAATAAGTACATTTTTATTGTTTGATGTGCTCTTTCAACTATGCCTTGTCCCTGTGGATTGTATGGGATTCCTGTTATATGAGTAATGCCAAATGATGAGCAAAATTGTTTAAAAGAGTTAGAAGTGTAACCGGGGGCATTATCTGTTTTTAACTGTTTTGGAATGCCCACAGTGGCAAAATTTTGTAAGCAATGAGCTATAACATCTTTAGTTTTTTTCTCCAGCATGAAGGGAGCCCATTAAAAATCCAGAACAAATATCAACTGTAACATGCAAATATTTTAATTTTCCAAATTCTGGCAAGTGTGTGACGTCCATCTGCCAAATATGGTTAGGTATCAATCCTCTAGAATTGACTCCAAGATTAACTTGTGGTAAAAAGGTCACACAATTTTGACATTGTTTTATAATTTGTCTAGATGTTCCTTAGTTTTTTTGAAATGCTTTTGTAAAGTATAAGCATTGACATGGAACTTTTTAAGAAAATTTATTGCTTCTTCTAGTGTAAAGAAAATATGTATGTATGTCAATTGTAGTTTTATCTGCTAAATCATTGCCCAAACTAAGGGCTTTAGGCAATCCTGTATGTGCCCTGATATGTCCTATAAAGAATGGATCTTTTCTGTCCCAGATTAGACTTTGTATAGTGGAAAGCAAAGAGAAAACAGTAGAGAAAGGGGAAATCCTACCAGCATCTTCAAGGGATACTATAGCATTAACTATATACTGACTATCGGAAAATAAATTAAATACAGAATCTTTAAAAAATCACAAAAGCTTGTAATACTGTACTAAGCTCTACCTTGTGAGCTGATTGTTTTGGTACTAAAAATATAAAAGTTGGATCAGGTGTAACTATTGCTGTTGTACCATTATTTAACCCATCGGTGAATATATTTGGAGCATTCATGATAGGTGTTTTCTTGTCATTTTTGGAAAAATTACAGGATGCGATGACCAAAAAGACAATAAAAGATAAGATGGTAAGTGGTTATCAAATGAAACATTAGATTTACACACGATTATTGCCCAAGTATTTAACTAATTAGCTAATTCATCAATTTGATTCATAGTATATGGAGTAATAATTTTATTGGGTGAAATTCCACACACACTCTTTTTGCTGCTTTTATTCCTATGAGTATTAATTCTCCCTCAGCCTCAGGATAGCAAGTAATAATAGTGTTAGAAGAATAAGATAAATGTATCCATAATAATGGACCTTCTTCCCAAAATACTCCTGTAGAAATATTTTTTTTGTTGTTAGTACAATAAATAATAAATGCAAAATTATATCAACTCTATCCAAAAGCATATTTCCCATATATGTTTCAATGATTTTTATTGCTTTTCTTGCTTCAGGCGTTAACATTCTGAGTGAATTTGGATCTCATGGTCCTTTTAGGATATCAAATAAAGGTCCCAACTCTCCTGTTGGTATACCTAGATGAGGCCTTATCCAATTTAAGTCTCCTAATAACTCTTGAAAGTCATTAATTGATTTGAGTTGATCTACTCGTATTTGAATTTTTGGTTGACTGACCATGGTTGAGGATAATAGAGCTACTAAATAATTAATTGGAAAATTTAATTGTATTTTACCTATTGCTATCTCTAGGTTATAATTTTTTAATACGTTTGTAAGTGTGGCATACCATTCTAGCAATGTGTTTTTAACTTTGTGTGCTAATAATACATCATCCATATAGTGAAAAATTTGTATTTCAGGAATTTGATTTCTAAGTGGCTGGATTACTTTGTTAACATAAATTTGACGCATAGTTGGGCTGTTAGCCATCCCTTGAGGGAGTACTTTCCACTCATATCTCTTGTCAGGTTCTTCATGATTCAGTGCAGGTATAGTAAATGCAAAACTTGGAATATCCTCAGGATGAATTGGAATTGAAAATAAAACGAGCTTTAATATCTACAACGAAAGCATACCAAGTTTTTGGCAAAGCACACAATTGAGGAATCTCTGATTGAGCAGGTCCCATAATAACCATCCCATTATTAATGGCTCTTAAATCTTGCAATAATCTCCATTTACCAGATTTCTTTTTAAGGACAAAAATGAGAGTATTATGGGGAGACACAGAAGGTTGTATATGTCCTTCCGCTAATTGTTGTTTGACCAGGTCATGGGCTACTTGTATCTTTTCTTTAGTCAGGGGCCACTGAGGAACCCATACTGGTCTTTCTGATTTCCAAGTAATATTTATTGTCTCAGTGGCCCTTTCTGAAAATCCAACCCATATCTATCTGTTCCTTGATCTTTTTGTATTGGTGTTGCTATACCTTGTTCTTGCTTTTCTAATCTTTTTCCTTTCCTAAAATCTTGTCTAGCCATAATAGTGGGTGAATTTTGATTGATGTTATTTGTTAATGTCAAACCTAATTGATCTAGGACATCTCATCCTTATAAATTTACGGGAAGATGTTCCAATACATATGGCTGTATAGTTCCTTCACATCCTTCAGGATCCTTCCAATCTAATACCGTTGCACTTTTATGGGGATTAGTCGCCACTCCTAGGCCTCGAAGCATTTGAGTGGCTTGTTGTAATGGCCAATGTTTTGGCCATTCTTGACGACAGATGATGCTAAGGTCTGCACCTGTATCCAGTAGCCCATTGAATTCATGTCCTTGAATATTTAGTTTTAGCATGGGGTGAGAATATAAATTTAAAGAAAGCATAGCCCAATCTACACCTGTGGAGCCTAATCCCTTGGAACCCCTTTCTACAGCATAACTGTAAAATTTATCATGTGGGCTGGGTATTATTAGTAATTGTGCTATTCTATCTCCTGGAGAAATTACTGATATACCCTTTGGAGAACTGGCTATAATTTTTATTTCACCTTCATAATCGGGATCAATTACCCCAGGACTCATCATAAGTCCTTTTAGAGTAGAAGAGCTGCATCCCAATAATAAGCCTACTGTTCTTTTGGAAGAGGTCGTTTCACCCCTGTGGGAATGATTTGAACTCCCATCTCTGGAGTTAGTATTGATCTGGCGGAGGCACAGATGTCCAACCCTGTGCTCCCTCTGGTTTGTCTGATGAGGGAAATGATGAACAATGTGTCGTGGGCACTACACTGATGGGGTTGCTGGTTTCCTCCAGTGCTCCATATATTTGCGGTTTCGGGCCCCAGAGCATTGGGCCCCCCTGTCCATTTTTTGGCAATGGAGCCGGATGCCTTTCTTCATGATATCGTGGATAAACACCTGGTGCTTGTTTGTTTTTTGATAATGAAGTACCCTCTATGGTGGTTTGAGAATGGTATTCATTAGCCCAATGTCTCCCTCTACGTCATCGTGGCCAAATACCCGGTATTCTAGTCCTTTGATACCTAGTTTTGTTAAACCCTCCTCCTATGGGGCAATTCCTTTTAAAAAGTCCTGTTTGTTCACAATTGTAGCATGTTCTTGGCCTGTCTTCTAAAGCCTGTTTTACTAAAGCTGCCACAATTTGCCCTTTTTCATTAATGTCTCTGGCATCTAAAGCCTGTTTTATTGCAGCTGCCACGACTTGCTCTAGTTCATTAATGTCTCTACCAAATTTAATAAATGTGTTTAAATCTTCATGTTTCCATGGTCTAATGATACCTCTGCAGCAATGATTCGCTTGGTCATAAGCCAGTTGTTTTAATAATGGCATTGCTTGTTCTGTATTTCCAAAAACTCTGTAGCTGTTTCAATAAGCCTATCTACAAATCCAGCGTAAGATTCATTAGCTCCTTGTTTTACCTTAGATAAGTGACCTTGTAAACCTCCATGTCCTTGTAAAGTCTTCCATGCCCTAACTGCCTCTACAGCAATTTGTGCGTATATGCCAGGATCATATGGAATTTGTTGTTGCTGATCCTCATAAGGTCTCTTTTCTAACAACAAATCTAGATTTCTCTGAGGATAACCAGCTGCTGCATTTCGCCTAGACATCTCTTTGCAAAATTCCTCATTGACAACCTTCCATAATAGGTATTGACCTCCATTTAGCACAGCTTTACACATATTAGCCCAATCTGCTGGCGTCATGTTCAAGGTGTTAATGGATTCGACCAAGCTTACAATGAAGTGTGCTTGAGGACCATATGTTGTTACAGCCTCTTTTAGCTGCTTCACTATTTTGAAATTTAAAGCATGGTGAATTCGCTGCCCTTCTACCTCAAATACAGGGCATGTTAATACTTGAGATCCTGTCTCAGGATCCGAACTATCAACTGTTGGGGTTGGGGGCCTCCCAGCACATGGAGGTGGCCTTGTTAGTTGGACATTTACATCCTCTGGTGACAGAAAGGTGTTAGTAGCAGTCTCCTTTTTTAACTTTGCCCCTGATTGCTTTTTATGCTCTAAACTTGGTTCCTCTATCTTTGTCTGAACTGAAGGCTTTGGACTAAGCAAACCAGATATGAACGTTCACAATGGCAATGTGCCAACTGGCATAGTCCCTCGGCTGCTCTTTTCTAATCCTTTTAAATCTTCACCATGATGGTTCCATTGTGATATATTTAATGACTCCTTCTTCAAAAGCCATGGGCTACATTTTTGTATTGTATCAACAAATGCCCTGACTGTCCTTGATATTTCTGAGATGCCTCCTTTCTCTAACAATTTATTTAACACTCTTTCAGTTTGTTTTTTACTAATTTCTGATCCCGTATTTCTATTATAATACAACCCAACAAGATGACGCCAAACAAAACTGAGACAGAATGAATTAAAAAGGGAACAACAAAAAGTCATTATAGCCTTTCTATCCTCCTGACATGTGCATCCGTCCTTTATACCTATCTGTTCCTCAGACGTAAATAGTTTTTTCTCAGATGTGAGTGGTTTTTCTTCCGTCCCACTCATCTCCAGGAACAGGCAACTTAAAACAAAAGTGAAGCAAAACAAAGGAGTCATCTTAAAATGGCTACCCATCCTTTCACCTTGCCCACAGGGGCAAGCAGTTTACCTTATCACTTACCCTCAGTCGTTCCCCATGTGAGCCACCAAATGCTGCAGTCTGGCTGGGCATGATTCAGGAGCCACTTGTCAAAAAAAAAAAATAACTTTATTTTTAGAACCACACACGGCAAACAAAACAACTCCTCAGGAAAAACCCTCAGAGCCCAACTGCCACTACTGGCTTCCTTGTAAAGTCTCTCTCACACACACAAGCCTCTCCACCAGCCACAATCCTACTGCTCTTGAGGCCGATTGGCTGGGTGGAGCCAAAAAAGTTCCCCAAGGAGCAGCTCCATGGTCTGAAAGGGCAGGGAAACAGCCCAATGAGCATCACCACAGAGGAGCCAATCAGCTAGATGATGCTGAGGTCGCTGTGAGCCAATAATCAGCCGGCAGCTGGAAATTTGCTGGCAGCTGGAAGTTTGCTGGGGCCCCTTCAGCTGTGGCTCTCAACAAATTCCTGTCTCATTTCTCTGTAGCCTATTCAGCACATGTATTTTTATATGCACATATAGTATCCTATCTGTTATCACATGTACATTTTTGTGAGGTGGCTGACTTGGCAGATACAAATTATGAGAAGAGATCACTCCTCCTAAACATTGTTGGAACTGAAAATTCAAAATATGGGTGAGCTTCCTAGTAGAACCACATTATACATAAAACCATTTTCAGTGAAATAAATATTTTTGCATCTGTGGATGACATATATATTTCATGACGAATTTTGATTGGAATACACACTCTACAAATTTTTCAAAATATGAAATATATGAGTCTTATTATACACTCCTTAAAATCATTCATATTCATGTATGTGGATTTATGATCAACTTTTCACAAGATAATTCTCAGAAATATTCATCAACCTGAAATACATATTTGTTACCTAGTACTGAAAGATAACTTCAGTGGATGGTGCATACAAATCCTAATATGTCTACAGTAATACCCAGTTTAATATCAATGCAAGTAGTTTCCTATGGGACATGATGTGTATTTTCCGGTTCATTTTTATTCAACAGTGGTACATTACTATTTTCTCAGTTTATGCACATCATAGGATATATATTTCATCCACAAGTTCACAAATTTATAGGCATTTGTTTCAATTTCAATCACTTCCTGCTTCAGAACACATATATTCCTCCAGATTTTTTGACTGGTCTTTTCATGAGACTTCTTTTCAAACACATTATTTTCGATTTCCATAATCACTTTTGAAGCAAAACTCACACATTCTTCTTGATAAACCATAACCCTAATATTACCTTTAGATTTATGACTGGTTATAATGAATGTATGTATATCAATTTAAGATTTCCTTTACATTTTCAGATATTAATTAAATCAATTATTTAAAGTTGGAACCAGTTACATTATTTGTTCACAGTATGGTCTATTCATGCATTATTTCTATATTCATAGACACATGGTAGACCTCTTTGTTCCCCCAATACGAATTTATACGTCTTCAAAATATTGCTCCCAGTAATGGTGGAAGAAATACTCATGTCACCTAATCTACATATACATTTTATCACAGTAACATTCTGGACACAGAAAACAAAGGTCACTCTTATGATTGTACCAAAGCCTAAAAGGAAAGTGAGCATGCATTACTAAAAACATCCATGTCCATGTTGCCTAATGCTCTCAAATGTAAATCCTATTGTTGACTATATATTTGTTTCTTCCTAAGATTATATATTCAATCTCAAGCCTGTTGAAAATATCTCATCCTATCCCTCACTTTAAACTTTGCCTGATTTCTTAAAGTCTCTATTGACATCTGCTTTCCTACATATTTTCCCCAGTTCTCATTGTGACTGACTCTTCACATGTGCTGATATTTACATTCACTCTCTACTTGAAAACCTATTGCTAGAGAACTTTTTGTCCAAATCCTATACTCACTCTTGTTTCTAAACCTAGCAACTATCTTCCTAATCCTACGGACTTTCTTTTTTTAATTGGATGTTCTCTTCAACATTCAATCATCCAAGGTACAAGGTCCTATGCCATTGAATATCCATTTATCTGAGACATCTGGGCAGGACATAACTCAAAGCTAAGTAACCCACTCAAGGGCCCAATGCCCTTCTGGGCTTCAAATTGTACCTAGATTTCTGTTTTCATACTTGTATTTCACCTATATATTCTTGTAAATATCCCAGTCTCCCAATACCATTATTCATCCTTCAGAATGATTCCTAACCAAAATTGAATATGTTATTAACGCTAACCATAGACTTTTCCCTCAATCTAACTTTACACGTGAGCTGGGAGAGTGTGATCAGGAAAGTCTCAGTGGAGAAACCCTGCTTTGGGCCATTTGCTTACCTATTGTTCTGTTGCCCAGAATATCAGGAAGTTCTTTGCCTCAGGTCACCCCTTTGTGAAGCCTGAAGAAAGCTGTTTTCAAATGGAAATGAATGAGCATCACTTGTGGCTCTTTGGGTCAAATGAGTTCTTCAAGCCATGAAGAGGTGCTTGGGTTTTCTCATGACGCCAAATCACATAAAGAATCTATACCTATCAGTCAGTAGTAGTCAGTCAATATTGCTCCTAAAAATGGTGGAGAAATACTCATGTCAAATGATCTACATATATATATATATATATTTAATCACAGAAATATTCTGGGCACAGAATTCAAAGTTCACATTTATGATTGTACCAAAGCCTAAATGGAAAGTGAACATGGATTACTAAAAATATCATGTCCAGGTTGCCTAATGCTCTCAAATGTAAATCCTATTGGAGACTACATATTTGTTTCTTCCTAAGATAATATATTCAACCTCAACCCTGTTGAAAATGTCTAATCCTATCACTCACTATATACTTTGCCTGATTACCTAATGTCTCTATTTATATCTGCTTTCCTACATATTTTCCCAATTTCATCATTGTGACTGACTCTTCACATGTGCTGACATTTAAATTCATTCTCTAACCGAAAACCTATTGCTAAAGAACTTTTGTTGCAAATTCTACATGCACTCTTCTTCCTAATCCTAACTACTATCTTTCTAATCCTACTGACTATCCCTTTTTGACTGGATGTTCTTTTCTACATTCAATCATCCAAGGTACAAGGTCATATGCCATTGTATATCGATTTATCTGAGACATCTGTTCAGAAGTTAATTCAATGCTAAGTATCCCAAGCAAGGGCCCAATGCCCTTCTGGGCTTCAAATCATACTTATATTTCTGTTTTCATGCATACATTTCACCTCTATATTGTTATAAATATCGCAGGTTCCCAATACCATTATTCACCCAGCAAAATGATTCCTAACCCAAATCGAACCTGTTATTAACCCTAACCATACAGTATTCCCTCAATCTTACTTTACAGAAAAGCAGGGAAAGAGTTGGTCTTATAATACTGGAATGTAATGGATCTTCCACCTGGTGATAACCTCAAATGTCCATGGCGAAATGATCCCTGGAGAATATGTAGGCAGCTATGAAGGACCTGAGAGAGCAAAAGGCATCTTCCATGGCAAACGGCTTGGTCAGGATAAAGGGTTGTGTCTGAATCAGCTTCTATTCTTAAAGCAGAGAACATGAGCCAACCCAGGCCTGTGTGTAGATTTGTTCCTGGGAGATTATGGTTGATATACAATTCAAACTTGTTAAAGTGTCACAGGAATTAGGGCCAGCCTCCATCTCATGGGAACCTTGGAAGCAACGTTTGGAAAAAGTGGTTGCCAAGAGAGTGACCTCATTCAGTTCCTGAAGGAGGAACTAAAAACAGTTCCATCACACTTCAGTGGTGATGGAACTCTCTGAACTTGGGATCCAGGATGCCAGGCACCCATAGCCAGTCCCAGTCCCAGTCCCAGTGGTCTCACTTGTTTGGATTTACAAAGACAGAGTCAGTCTTTCTTGGTACCTACAGATGTGAGGAAGGCCAAATGCAAGAAAGCTCTGAAGCAGAGCTTTTCCTGAGAAAGCAAGTAGAGGCTCCGCTGGCTCCTGACAACTTCATGGAGTTGGCCAAGGAGACCAGATCTAAGACAGGACAGGCCATTTTGGGGGACCATTATTGGCCCACAAGTCAGAGGACACTCCGGATAGTCACAGACCTACCTGGGCGAAGGAGGTGCCTTTTTGTTTGTGGTTATGAGTTTGTGGTCTTGTGTCATGTTCTTAGAATAGGTAGAAAAGTAGGTTTGTTTAGTTTGGAGTGGACTGTTTCTAGTAAGTCGTTTGACAAGGCGAGTGTTTCTATGTCTGTGTATCACATTGTGTCCGGGGTTGTAGACCTTAAAAAAAATGCATCAATGGATGTGTCCTATCTAGTAGAAAGCTTCACAGCATTTATCCAGCCAAATTGATGAATGGACTGTAGCTTGCCTTATGGATGGGCAACACCTACTATCTTTCTAAGTTCCTGTTTTCTTCCTGAATTCTGGCCACTCTCCAGAATAAGCCCATGGTTTTGTGTCCAAGATATGTACCCCCTCCAAACTCTGTAACATGGCCATGAACTGGATAGCTGAAGTGAATGGCGAGCATCTCAGAAAACTCAGATATCAGTGTGACCAGGAAAGTCTCAGTGGAGAAACCCTGCTTTGGGCCTTTTGCTTACCTATTGTTCTGTTGCACTGAATGTCAGGAAGGTCTTTGACTCAGGCCATCCCTTTGTGAAGCCTGAAGAAAACAGTTTTCAAATGGAAATGAATGGGTATACCTGTGGCTCTTTGCTTAATTGCTTTGGAAAGGGATTGTCTGAATCAGCCCCTTGGCCCTGTGTGAAGCTGTGGCTTAGATTCTCAACACCTGATGGATTTAAAGAAATTTCCCATGTGTGCATCCCAAACCAAAATGGCCAAAAGAGCAGTCTTTGGGATGAAGTCTCTCGCCTTCCTCTGTAAGGTTCCTGACCTCCATCAAGTGAGAATAGGGATCCTTTGAGTGAAATGAATTTTTCCAACTTACAGAGGCTAGGCTATAGGTGCTTGGGTTTTCCATGACTCCAATTCAAATAAAGATTCTAAACCCCACGGTCAGTTGGCCTCAAATTGGAGAAGTGGACCTGAATTAATGACAGGAGTATTTGATTACTCCAGGTTCACAGCAAGTGTCCAGGCCACCCTGACTTTAGGCAAATGAGAGGAAAGGGAACATATTTTGGACACTGTCTTGGTCTGCGCACCTCATGGAAACCTCCAGCCAGTGGTTATGATGAGTGTCTATATAAAAGAAGATGAGGGCCATATGGGAGTCTTTTGGTTTTAACTGTGGTCATTTGTGTGGTGGTTGGAAGAGATGACTTTGTCCACCTGGGCTTGAACTCTGGTATGATTCCCCTTAGAGACTGAGTTTTAGAACTGACCTCAGAGAAGTATTGCAATAAATAGTGTTGCAATTTTAGGAGGCCATGCATGAGAATCGCCCTTGGAAAATGAGATCTATTCCCAGGATGGCTTTCCACAGAGCTTGGGAAATCTAAGCCACGATATCCCAATATTTTATTCTTAAAGACTTTGCAGCCATAGTTGAGATTCCAAACACTCATGGACCTCACATTTTAGACCTCAATGGTCCTGGATTCATGTGACCTTTTGGCCACTCTTTGGAAAGGCTTGCCTGTGAGAGTTCTCCAGAGCTTTCATTTAAATGAGCTTCCTCACCATTTAATGGTTCCTGAATGA